>NC_056731.1:1763966095-1764113595 GCF_019279795.1 Protopterus annectens
AATTAGGTCCTTAATTTTGAGTTACCTTCTGTTTTTCCTTTCTCCCTATCCACTTTCCAAAAAAAAGCATGTGTCCTGCCTTTCCTGTAACTAGTCTAGCCCAGATAAAGATTTACTGTATCCAGGACTATTTCTATGCTTATGAGCCCCACCAAGCTTTTCTGTATTGGAGGGAAGCCTTCTAGCTTATCAGTGGGAATAATAAGCCCTAGGTAGCCTATCTTCCACATGAGTGGTTTCTAGCCCAGAAATTGTAGTTTGTTAGCTGTTTGGCAGTTTTTCCATCTCTTTCAACTTACTAGTTTAAACACCTGCATTTGCGCTTGTTTCCCATCTTTCCTGTAACTAGTCTAGTCCAGAAGCAGATTTACTGTATCCAGAAATGTTTGTAAGCTTCTTAGCCCCCAATACCTTTCTGTGTTTCAGGGAAGCCTTCTAGCTTATCAGTGGGAGTGGTAAGCACTAGGTAGCCTATCTACCACAAGAGTGGTTTCTGGCCCAGAAATTGTAGTTTATTGGCCATTTGGCAGTTTTTCCATCTCTTTCAACTTTTTGGTTTAAAAGCCCGCGTTTGCCCTTGTTTCCCATCTTTCCTGTAACTAGTCTAGTCCAGATACAGATTTGCTGTATCCAGTTCTGTTTCTAAGCTTCTGAGTCCCCAGGCCTTTCTGTGTTTGAAGGAAGCCTTCTAGTTTATCAGTGGGAGTGGTAAGCACTAGATAGCGCATCTACGACATGAGTGGTTTTTGAACCAGAAATTGTAGTTTATTGGCCGTTTGACAGTTTTTCCATCTCTTTCAACTTACTAGTTTAAAAGCCCATATTTGCACTTGATTCCTGTCTTTCCTGTAGCTAGTCAGTTCCAAATACAGATTTGCTGTATCCAGGACTGCTTGTAAGCTTCTGAACCCACAAAACTTTCTGTGTTGCAGGGAAGCATTCTAGCTTAAACTCTTAGCCTTGATGGCTCCCCTGTATTTATAAGAGTTAGTCACATATCTTTGAATTTATTACTGCTCAATATCTGAGTTGTTTGGCTTCTGCTACATACCTACAATCCACTGCATTACTAGCTGAGATAAGTAAAAACTTGCAGTGTCAATGATTGTACTGCATTTTATTTTTCTGTGTATTTAATTGTTTAATTGAATATTGTGGTCTGTGTCTCTCTGCAATTATCTATTTTTCTATTTAATTGTTTCATAGTATACTGTGGTCTCTCTCAGTCTCTGCAGTTAGTGGGAGCTATTTTGTTTCACATCATTGATATTCAGTGTTAAACTCTTAATCTAGAGAGCTTCCCTGTTTTTATAAGTGCTATTCACATATCTTTGAATTTATTACTGCTCAATATGTGAGTTATTTGGCTTTTGCTTCATACCTACTATCAACTGCATTACTAGCTGAGTTAATTACAAACATACAGTATGAAAGATTGTACTGCACTTTATTTTTCTGTGTATTGAATTGCTTCATTGAATATTGTAGTCTGTGTCTCTCTGTAGTTATTTATTTTTCTATTTAATTGTTTCATAGAATACTGTGGTCTCTCTTTGCCTCTGCAGATAGTGGCAGCTATTGTGTTTCACTGCATTGATATTCAGTGTTAAAACTCTTAGCCTAGAGGGCTTCCCTGTATTTATAACTGTTAGTCACATATATTTGAATTTATTACTGCTCAATATCTGAGTTGTTTGGCTTCTGCTACATACCTACAATCAACTGCATTACTAGCTGAGCTAAGTACAAACCTGCAGTGTTAAAGATTATACTGCATTTTATTTTTCCCTGTATTTAATTGTTTCATTGAATATTGTTGTCTTTGTCTCTCTGTAGTTATTTATTTTTCTGTTTGATTGTTTCATAGAATACTGTGGTCTCTCTCTGTCTCTGCAGTTAGTTTCCTGTCCACCCTCCCTGTTCTTGTTGTGGTATTCATCTTGGTGGCTTTGGAATTGCCCCCCCCACTTTAAATTTATGTTTGAACACTCCTCCTGGATCAGATTTTCTCACTCAACTGAGTACAGTGAGATCATATTTTGACTTCAGACACTCCTACCAGTCCCATCTGTTCAGCTCTATCCCAGCTTTATTCCATTCTACTGTCTCTAGCTCATTCTACCTAATACAGAGAAAACATTTCTGAAGAGCAAGCCACTTAGGTCCTTAATTTTGAGTTATCTTCTGTTTCTCGTTTCTCCCTTTCCACTTTCCAAAAAAAAGCTTGTTTTCTCCCTTTCCTGTAACTAGTCTAGTCCAGATGCAGATTTATTGTATCCAGGACTGTTTGTAAGCTTCTGAGCCCCTAAAGCCTTTCTATGTTGGAGAGAAGCCTTCTAGCTTATCAGTGGGAGTGGTAAGCACTAGGTAGCCAATCTACCACAAGAGTAGTTTCTGGCCCAGAAATTGTAGTTTATTGGCCGTTTGGCAGTTTTTCCATCTCTTTCAACTTTCTGGTTTAAAAGCCCAGGTTTGCCCTTGTTTCCCATCTTTCCTGTAGCTAGTCTAGTCCAAATACAGATTTGCTGTATCCAGGTCTGTTTCTAAGCTTCTGAGCCCCCAGGCCTTTCTGTGTTTGATGGAAGCCTTCTAGCTTATCAGTGGGAGTGGTAAGCACTAGGTAGCCTATCTACCACATAAGTTGTTTCTGAACCAGAAATTGCAGTTTATTGGCTGTTTGGCAGTTTTTTCCATCTCTTTCAACTTACTAGTTTAAAATCCCACGTTTGTGCTTGTTTCCTCTTTCCTCTAACTAGTCTATTCCAAATACAGATTTGCTGTATCCAGGACTGCTTGTAAGCTTCTATGCCCTCAAGCCTTTCTGTGTTGCAGGGAAGCTTCCTAGCTTAAACTCTTAGACTAGATGGCTTCCCTGAATTTATAAGACTTAGTCACATATCTTTGAATTTATTACTGCTCAATATCTGAGTTGTTTGGCTTTTGCTGCATGCCCACAATCAACTGCATTACTAGCTGAGTTAAGTACAAACTTGCAGTGTTAAAGATTGTACTGCATTTTATTTTTCTGTGTATTTAATTGTTTAATTATATATTCTGGTATGTGTCTGTCTGTAGTTATTTATTTTTCTATTTAATTGTTTCATAGAATACTGTGGTCTCTCAGTGTCTGCAGTTAGTGGGAGCTATTATGTTTCACTTCTTTGACATTCGGTGGTAAATTCTTAATCTAGAGGGTTTCACTGTATTTATAAGTGTTAGTCACATATCTTTGAATTTATTACTGCTCAATATCTGAGTTGTTTGGCTTCTGCTTCATACCTACAATCCACTGCATTACTAACTGAGTTAAGTGCAAACTTGCAGTGTTAATGATTGTACTGCATTTTATTTTTCTCTGTATTTAATTTTTTCATTGAATATTGTTGTCTGTGTCTCTCTGTAGTTATTTACTTTTCTATTTGATTGTTTTGTAGAATACTGTGGTCTTTCTCTGTATCTGCAGTTAGTGGGAGCTCTTGTGTTACACTTCATTGATATTTGGTGTTAACCTCTTAGCCTAGAGGGTTTGCCTGTATTTATAAGTGTTAGTCACATATCTTTGAATTTATTACTGCTCAATATCTGAGTTGTTTTTCTTCTGCTACATACCTACAATCCAGTGCATTACAAGCTGAGTTAAGTAAAAACTTGCAGTGTTAATGATTGTACTGCATTTTATTTTTCTGTGTATTTAATTGTTTCATTGAATATTCTGGTCTGTGTCTCTCTGTAGTTATTTTGTTTTCTATTTAATTGTTTCATAGAATACTGCAGTGGTACTGCTGCTTTAGCGTTGTCGCCTCACAGTAAGACATTGTCCTGTTCGATTCTCAGCTAGAGCGTCTTCCGTGTGGAGATATGCATGAATGTGCATACCTTCATTGAAGATTGTGTGTCAGGGCTGGCAACTCGGCATGTAAAAATCTACTGCCAATCATTAGCGGACCGGAGTTCCGCTGTGGCGACCCCTAACGAGGAAAAGCCGAAAGGCACGCAAAAAAATGTTTAATAGAATACTATAGTCTCTCTTTATCTCCGCAGTTAGTGGGAGCTATTGTGTTTCCCTTCATTCATATTCAGTGTTAAACTCTTAGTCTAGAGGGCTTCCCTGTATTTATAAGTGTTAGTCACATATCTTTGAATTTATTACTGCTTAATCTGTGAGTTGTTTGGCTTCTGCTTCGTACCTACAATCAACTGCATTACTAGCTGAGTTAAGTACAAACTTGAAGGTTAAAGAATTTACTGCAATTTATTTTTCTGTATATTTAATTGTTACAATTGAACTTTGTGGCCTTTGTCTCTCTGTAGTTATTTATTTTTCTGTTTAATTGTTTCATAGAATATTGCGGTCTCTCTCTGTCTCTGCAGTTAGTGGGACCTATTGTGTTTCACTTCATTGATATTCAGTGTTAAACTCTTAGCCTATAGTGATTTCCTGTATTTATAAGTGTCAATCACATATCTTTGAATTTATTACTGCTCAATATCTGAGTTTTTTTTCCTTCTACTACATACCTACAATTAACTGCATTACTAGCTGAGTTAAGTGCAAACTTGCAGTGTTAATGATTGTACTGCATTTTATTTTTCTCTGTATTTAATTTTTTCATTGAATATTGTTGTCTGTGTCTCTCTGTAGTTATTTACTTTTCTATTTGATTGTTTTGTAGAATACTGTGGTCTTTTTCTGTATCTGCAGTTAGTGGGAGCTCTTGTGTTACACTTCATTGATATTTGGTGTTAACCTCTTAGCCTATAGGGTTTGCCTGTATTTATAAGTGTTAGTCGCATATCTTTGAATTTATTACTGCTCAATATCTGAGTTGTTTTTCTTCTGCTACATACCTACAATCCAGTGCATTACAAGCTGAGTTAAGTAAAAACTTGCAGTGTTAATGATTGTACTGCATTTTATTTTTCTGTGTATTTAATTGTTTCATTGAATATTCTGGTCTGTGTCTCTCTGTAGTTATTTTTGTTTTCTATTTAATTGTTTCATAGAATACTGCAGTGGTAGTGCTGCTTTAGCGTTGTCGCCTCACAGTAAGACATTGTCCTGTTCGATTCTCAGCTAGAGCGTCTTCCGTGTGGAGATATGCATGAATGTGCATACCTTCATTGAAGATTGTGTGTCAGGGCTGGCAACTCGGCATGTAAAAATCTACTGCCAATCATTAGCGGACCGGAGTTCCGCTGTGGTGACCCCTAACGAGGAAAAGCCGAAAGGCACACAAAAAAAATGTTTAATAGAATACTATGGTCTCTCTCTATCTCCGCAGTTAGTGGGAGCTATTGTGTTTCCCTTCATTCATATTCAGTGTTAAACTCTTAGCCTAGAGGGCTTCCCTGTATTTATAAGTGTTAGTCACATATCTTTGAATTTATTACTGCTCAATCTGTGAGTTGTTTGGCTTCTGCTTCATACCTACAATCAACTGCATTACTAGCTGAGTTAAGTACAAACTTGAAGGTTAAAGAATTTACTGCAATTTATTTTTCTGTGTATTTAATTGTTACATTGAACTTTGTGGCCTTTGTCTCTCTGTAGTTATTTATTTTTCTGTTTAATTGTTTCATAGAATATTGCGGTCTCTCTCTGTCTCTGCAGTTAGTGGGACCTATTGTGTTTCACTTCATTGATATTCAGTGTTAAACTCTGAGCCTAGAGTGATTTCCTGTATTTATAAGTGTCAATCACATATCTTTGAATTTATTACTGCTCAATATCTGAGTTTTTTTTCCTTCTACTACATACCTACAATTAACTGCATTACTAGCTGAGTTAAGTATAAACTTGCAGTGTTAAAGATTGTACTGCATTTTATTTTTCTGTGTATTTAATTGTTTCATTGAATATTGTCGTCTATGTTTCTCTGTAGTTATTTATTTTTCTATTTATTTGTTTCATAGAATACTATGGTCTTTCTCTGTCTCTGCAGTTAGTTTCCTGCCCGCCCCTCCTGTTCTTGTTGTGGTATTAATCTGGGTGGCTTTGGCATTGCCCGCCCCTCCTGTAAATTTGTGTTTTAACACTCCTCCTGGGTCTATCTGATTTTCTCACTCAACTGAGTACAGTGAGATCATATTTTGACTTCAGACACTCCTACCAGTCCCTTCTGTTCAACTCTATCCCAGCTTTATACCAGTCTAGTGTCTCTAGCTCATTGTACCTAATACAGAGAGATCATTTGTGAACAGCAAGCCACTTAGGTCCTTAATTTTGGGTTATCTTCTGTTTCTCCTTTCTCCTTTTCCACTTTCCAAAAAAAAGCTTGTTTCCTGCCTTTTCTCTAACTAGTCTAGTCCAAATTCAGATTTGCTGTATCCAGGACTATTTCTAAGCTTGTGAGCCCCCCAAACTTTTCTGTGTTGGAGGGAAGCCTTCTAGCTTATCAGTGGGAGTAGTAAGCACTAGGTAGCCTATCTTGCATGAGTGGTTTCTGTCCCAGAAATTGTAGTTTGTTGGCTGTTTGGCAGTTTTTCCATCTCTTTCACCTTACTAGTTTAAAAGCCAGCATTTGCGCTTGTTTCCCATATTTCCTGTAACTAGTCTAGTCCAGATGCAGATTTGCTGTATCCAGGACTGTTTGTAAGCTTCTGAGCCCCCAAAGCCTTTCTGTGTTGGAAGGAAGCCTTTTAGCTTATCAGCGGGAGTTGTAAGTACTAGGTAGCCTATCTACCACAAGAGTGGTTTCTGGCCCAGAAATTTTAGTTTATTAGCCATTTGGCAGTTTTTCCATCTCTTTCAACTTTCTGGTTTAAAAGCCCATGTTCGCCATTGTTTTCATCTTTCCTGTAACTAGTCTAGTCCAGATACAGATTTGCTGTATCCAGTTCTGTTTCTAAGCTTGTGAGCCCCCAGGCTTTTCTGTTTTGGAGGGAAGCCTTCTAGCTTATCAGTGGGAGTGGTAAGCACTAGGTAGCGTATCTACAATATGAGTGTTTTTTGAACCAGAAATTGTAGTTTACTGGCCGTTTGGCAGTTTTTCCATCTCTTTCAACTTACTAGTTTAAAAGTCCATGTTTGCACTTGATTCCTGTCTTTCCTGTAACTAGTCTGTTCCAAATACAGATTTGCTGTATCCAGGACTGCTTGTAAGCTTCTGAACCCTCAAAACTTTCTGTGTTGCAGGGAAGCATTATAGCTTAAACTCTTAGCCTAGATGGCTTCCCTTTATTTATAAGACTTAGTCACATATCTTTTTAATTTATTACTGCTCAATATCTGAGTTGTTTGGCTTCAGCTACATACCTACAATCCACTACATTACTAGCTGAGTTAAGTAAAAACTTGCAGTGTCAATGATTGTACTGCATTTTATTTTTCTGTGTATTTAATTGTTTCATTGAATATTCTGGTCTATGTCTCTCTGTAGTTATTTATTTTTCTATTTAATTGTTTCATAGAATACTATGGTCTCTCTCTGTCTTTGCAGTTAGTGGGAGCTATTGTGTTTCCTTTCATTGATATTCAGTGCCTAGAGGGCTTCCCTGTATTTATAAGTGTTAGTCGCATATCTTTAAATTTATTACTGCTTAATATCTGAGTTGTTTGGCTTCTGCTACATACCTACAATAAACTGCATTACTAGCTGCATTAAATACAAACTCGCAGTATTAAAGATTGTACATCATTTTATTTTTCTGTGTATTTAATTGTTTAATTGAATGTTGTGGTCTGTGTCTGTCTGCAATTATCTATTTTTCTATTTAATTGTTTCATAGTATATTGTGGTCTCTCTCTGTCTCTGCAGTTAGTGGGAGCTATTTTGTTTCACATCATTGATATTCAGTGTTAAACTCTTAGCCTAGAGAGCTTCCCTGTTTTTATAAGTGTTATTCGCATATCTTTGAATTTATTACTGCTCAATATGTGAGTTGTTTGGCTTTTGCTTCATACCTACAATCAACTGCATTACTAGCTGAGCTAATTACAAACTTACAGTATGAAAGATTGTACTGCATTTTATTTTTCTGTATATTGAATTGTTTCATTGAATATTGTAGTTTGTGTCTCTCTGTAGTTATTTATTTTTCTTTTTAATTGCTTCATAGAATACTGTGGTCTCTCTTTGTCTCTGCAGATAGTGGGAGCTATTGTGTTTCACTGAATTGATATTCAGTGTTAAACTCTTAGCCTAGAGGGCTTCCCTGTATTTATAAGTGTTAGTCACATATCGTTGAATTTATTACTGCTCAATATCTGAATTGTTTGGCTTCTGCTACATACCTACAATCAACTGCATTACTAGCTGAGTTAAGTACAAACCTGCAGTGTTAAAAATTATACTGCATTTTATTTTTCCCTGTATTTAATTGTTTCATTGAATATTGTTGTCTGTGTCTCTCAGTAGTTATTTATTTTTCTATTTGAGTGTTTCATAGAATACTGTGGTCTCTCTCTGTCTCTGCAGTTAGTGGGAGCTATTGTGTTTCACTTCATTGATATTCAGTGTTAAACTCTTAGCATAGAGGGTTTCCCTGTATTTATAAGTGTTAGTCACATATCTTTGAATTTATTACTGCTCAATATCTGAGTTTTTGCCTTCTGCTACATACCTACAATTAACTGCATTACCAGCTGAGTTAAGTACAAACTTGCAGTGTTAAAGATTGTACTGCATTTTATTTTTCTGTGTACTTAATTGTTTCATTGAATATTGTCGTCTGTGTCTCTCTTTAGTTATTTATTTTTCTAATTATTTGTTTCATAGAATACTGTGGTCTCTCTCTCTGTCTCTGTAGTTAGTTTCCTGCCCACCCTCCCTGTTCTTGTTGTGGTATTCATCTTGGTGGCTTTGGCATTGCCCCCCTCCCGCTTTAAATTTGTGTTTGAACACTCCTCCTGGATCTGATTTTCTCACTCAACTGAGTACAGTGAGATCATATTTTGACTTCAGACACTCCTACCAGTCCCATCTGTTCAGCTCTATCCCAGCTTTATTCCAGTCTAGTGTCTCTAGCTCATTCTACCTAATACAGAGAGAACATTTGTGAAGAGCAAGCCACTTAGGTCCTTAATTTTGAGTTATCTTCTGTTTCTCCTTTCGCCCTTTCCACTTTCCAAAAAAAAGCTTGTTTTCTACCATTCCTGTAACTAGTCTAGTCCAGATGCAGATTTGCTGTATCCAGGACTATTTCTAAGCTTCTGAGCCCCCCAAACTTTTCTGTGTCTCAGGGAAGCCTTCTAGCTTATCAGTAGTAGTAGTAAGCATTAGGTAGCCTATCTACCACATGAGTGGTTTCTGGCCCAGAAATTGTAGTTTGTTGGCTGTTTGGCAATTTTTCCATCTCTTTCAACTTACTAGTTTAAAAGGCAGCATTTGCACTTGTTTCCCATCTTTCCTGTAACTTGTCTAGTCCAGATGCAGATTTACTGTATCCAGAAATGTTTGTAAGCTTCTTAGCCCCCAATACCTTTCTGTGTTTGAGGGAAGCCTTCTAACTTATCAGTGGGAGTGTTAAGAACTAGGTAGCCTATCTATCACAAGAGTGGTTTCTGGCCCAGAAATTGTAGTTTATTGGCCGTTTGAGCAGTTTTTCCATCTCTTTCAACTTTCTGGTTTAAAAGACTGTGTTTGCGCTTGTTTCTCACTTTTCCTGTAAGTAGCCTCATCCAGATAGAGATTTGCTGTAGCCAGGACTGTTTGTAAGCTTCTGAGCCCCTAAAGCCTTTCTATGTTGGAGGGAAGCCTTCTAGCTTATCAGTGGGAGTTGTAAGTACTAGGTAGCCTATCTATCACAAGAGTGGTTTCTGGCCCAGAAATTGTAGTTTATTGGCTGTTTGGCAGTTTTTCCATCTCTTTCAACTTTCTGGTTTAAAAGCCCATGTTTGCCCTTGTTTCCCATCTTTCCTGTAGCTAGTCTAGTCCAGATACAGATTTGCTGCATCCAGTTCTGTTTCTAAGCTTCTGAGCCCCCAGGCCTTTCTGAGTTGGGGAAGCCTTCTAGCTTATCAGTGGGTGTGGTAAGCACTAGGTAGCCTATCTACCGCAAGAATGGTTTCTGGCCCAGAAATTGTAGTTTATTGGCCGTTTCACAGTTTTTCAATCTCTTTCAACTTTCTGGTTTAAAAGCCAGAGTTTGCCCTTGTTTCCCATCTTTCCTGTAACTAGTCTAGTCCAGGTACAGATTTGCTGTATCCAGTTCTCTTTCTAAGCTTCTGAGTCCCCAGGTCTTTCTGTGTTTGAGGGAAGCCTTCTAGCTTATCAGTGGGAGTGGTAAGGATTAGGTAGCCTATCTGCCACATAAGTTGTTTCTGAACCAGAAATTGTAGTTTATTGGCTGTTTGGCAGTTTTTACCATCTCTTTCAACTTACTAGTTTAAAACCCACGTTTGCGCTTGTTTTCCATCTTTCCTCTAACTAGTCTATTCCAAATACAGATTTGCTGTATCCAGGACTGCTTGTAAGCTTCTGAGCCCTCATTCCTTTCTGTGTTGCAGAGAAGCATTCTAGCTTAAACTCTTAGCCTAGATGGCTTACCTGAATTTATAAGACTTAGTCACATATCTTTGAATTTCTTACTGCTCAATATCTGAGTTATTTGGCTTCTGCTGCATGCCCACAATCAACTGCATTACTAGCTGAGTTAAGTCCAAACTTGCAGTGTTAAAGATTGTACTGCATTTTGTTTTTCTGTGTATTTAATTGTTTCATTATATTTTCCGGTATGTGTCTTTCTGTAGTTATTTATTTTTCTATTTAATTGTTTCATAGAATACTGTGGTCTCTCTCTATCTCTGCAGTTAGTGGGAGCTATTATGTTTCACTTCTTTGATATTCAGTGTTAAACTCTTAATCTAGAGGGTTTCACCGTATTTATAAGTGTTAGTCACATATCTTTGAATTTATTACTGCTCAATATCTGAGTTGTTTGGCTTCTGCTTCATACCTACAATCCACTGCATTACTAACTGAGTTAAGTACAAACTTGCAGTGTTAATGATTGTACTGCATTTTATTTTTCTCTGTATTAAATTTTTTCATTGAATATTATTGTCTGTCTCTCTCTCTCTCTGTAGTTATTTATTTTTCTATTTGATTGTTTTGTAGAATACTGTGGTCTTTCTCTGTATCTGCAGTTATTGGGAGCTCTTGTGTTACACTTCATTGATATTTGGTGTTAACCTCTTAGCCTTGAGGGTTTCCCTGTATTTATAAGTGTTAGTCACATATCTTTGAATTTATTACTGCCCAATATCTGAGTTGTTTGGCTTCTGCTACATACCTACAATCCACTACATTACAAGCCGAGTTAAGTAAAAATTTGCAGTGTTAATGATTGTACTGCATTTTATTTTTCTGTGTATTTAATTGTTTCATTGAATATTCTGGTCTATGTCTCTCTGTAGTTATTTTTGTTTTCTATTTAATTGTTTCATAGAATACTGTAGTGGTGGTGCTGCTTTACCACTGTCGCCTCAAAGTAAGACATTGTCCTGTTCGATTCTCAGCTAGAGCATCTTCTGTGTGGAGATATGCATGAATGGGCATACCTTCATTGAAGATTGTGTGTCAGGGCTGGCAACTCGGCACGTAAAAATCTACTGCCAATCATTAGCGGACCGGAGTTCCGTTGTGGCGACCCCTAACTGGGAAAAGCCGAAAGACACACAAAAAAAATGTTTCATAGAATACTATCATCTCTCTCTGTCTCCACAGTTAGTGGGAGCCATTGTGTTTCCCTTCATTCATATTCAGTGTTAAACTCTTAGCCTAGTGGGCTTCCCTGTATTTATAAGTGTTAGTCACATATCTTTGAATTTATTACTGCTCAATCTGTGAGTTGTTTGGCTTCTGCTTCATACCTACAATCAACTGCATTACTAGCTGGGTTACGTTCACTGCATTTTATTTTTCTGTGTATTTAATTGTTACATTGAACATTGTGGTCTTTGTCTCTCTGTAGTTATTTATTTTTCTGTTTAATTGTTTCACAGAATACTGTGGTCTCTCTCTGTCTCTGCAGTTAGTGGGACCTATTGTGTTTCACTTCATTGATATTCAGTGTTAAACTCTTAGCCTAGAGTGATTTCCTGCATTTATAAGTGTCAATCACATATCTTTGAATTTATTACTACTCAATATTGAGTTTTTTTTCCTTCTACTACATACCTACAATTAACTGCATTACTAGATGAGTTAAGTACAAACTTGCAGTGTTAAAGATTGTACTGCATTTTATTTTTCTGTGTATTTAATTGTTTAATTGAATATTGTCGTTGGTGTCTCTCTGTAGGTATTCATTTTTCTATTTATTTGTTTCATAGAATACTATGGTCTCTCTCTGTCTCTGCAGTTAATTTCCTGCCTGCTCTCCCTGTTCTTGTTGTGGTATTAATCTGGGTGGCTTTGGCATTGCCCGCCCCACTGTAATTTTTTTTTAACACTTTTCCTGGGTCTATCTGATTTTCTCACTCAACCGAGTACAGTGAGGTCATATTTTGACTTCAGACACTCCTACCAGTCCTGTTCAGCTCTATCCCAGCTTTATTCCAGTCTAGTGTCTCTAGCTAATTCTACCTAATACAGAGAGATCATTTTTTGAAGAGCAAGCCACTTAGGTCCTTAATTTTGAGTTATCTTCTGTTTCTCCTTTCTCCCTTTCCACTTTACAAAAAAAAAAGCTTGTTTCCTGCTTTTTCTCTAACTAGTCTAGTCCAAATTCAGATTTGCTGTATCCAGGACTATTTCTAAGCTTGTGAGCTCCCCAAACTTTTCTGTGTTGGAGGGAAGCCTTCTAGCTTATCAGTGTAGTAAGCACTAGGTAGCCTATCTAGCACGAGTGGTTTCTGGCACAGAAATTGTAGTTTGTTGGCTGTTTGGCAGTTTTTCCATCTCTTTCACCTTACTAGTTTAAAAGCTCGCATTTGCCCTCGTGTCCCATATTTCCTGTAACTAGTCTAGTCCAGATGCAGATTTGCTGTATCCAAGACTGTTTGTAAGCTTCTGAGCCCCCAAAGCCTTTCTGTGTTGTAGGGAAGCCTTCTAGCTTATCAGTGGGAGTTGTAAGTACTAGGTAGCCTATCTACCACAAGAGTGGTTTCTGGCCCAGAAATTGTAGTTTATTGGCCGTTTGGCAGTTTTTCCATCTCTTTCAACTTTCTGGTTTAAAAGCCCATGTTTGCTGTTGTTTTCATCTTTCCTATAACTAGTCTAGTCCAGATACAGATTTGCTGTATCCAGTTCTGTTTCTAAGCTTCAGAGCCCCCAGGCTTTTCTGTTTTGGAGGGAAGCCTTCTAGCTTATCAGTGGGAGTGGTAAGCACTAGGTAGCGTATCTACGACATGAGTGGTTTTTGAACCAGAAATTTTAGTTTATTGGCCGTTTGGCAGTTTTTCCATCTCTTTCAACTTACTAGTTTAAAAGCCCACGTTTGCACTTGATTCCTGTCTTTCCTGTAACTAGTCGTTTCCAAATACAGATTTGCTGTATCCATGACTGCTTGTAAGCTTCTGAACCCTCAAAACTTTCTGTGATGCAGGGAAGCATTCTAGCTTAAACTCTTAGCCTAGATGGCTTCCCTGTATTTATAAGTGTTAGTCACATATCTTTGAATTTATTACTGCTCAATATCTGAGTTGTTTGGCTTCTGCTACATACCTACAATCAACTGCATTACTAGCAGCATTAAATATAAACTCGCAGTATTAAAGATTGTACATCATTTTATTTTTCTGTGTATTTAATTGTTTCATTGAATATTGTGGTCTGTGTCTCTCTGCAATTATCTATTTTTCTATTTAATTGTTTCATAGTATACTGTGGTCTCTCTCTGTTTCTGCAGTTAGTGGGAGCTATTTTGTTTCACATCATTGATATTCAGTGTTAAACTCTTAGCCTAGAGAGCTTCCCTGTTTTTATAAGTGTTATTCACATATCTTTGAATTTATTACTGCTCAATATGTGAGTTGTTTGGCTTTTGCTTTATACCTACAATCAACTGCATTACTAGCTGAGTTAATTACAAACTTACAATATGAAAGATTGTACTGCATTTTATTTTTCTGTGCATTGAATTGTTTCATTGAATATTGTAGTCTGTGTCTCTCTGTAGTTATTTATTTTTCTATTTGATTGTTTCATAGAATACTGTGGTCTCTCTCTGTCTCTGCAGTTAGTGGGAGCTATTGTGTTTCACTTCATTGATATTCAGTGTTAAACTCTTAGCATAGAGGGTTTCCTTGTATTTATAAGTGTTAGTCACATATCTTTGAATTTATTACTGCTCAATATCTGAGTTTTTGCCTTCTACTACATACCTACAATTAACTGTATTACTAGCTGAGTTAAGTACAAACTTGCAGTGTTAAAGATTGTACTGCATTTTATTTTTCTGTGTATTTAATTGTTTCATTGAATATTGTCGTCTGTGTCTCTCTTTAGTTATTTATTTTTCTAATTATTTGTTTCATAGAATACTGTGGTCTCTCTCTCTCTCTGTCTCTGCAGTTAGTTTCCTGCCCACCCTCCCTGTTCTTGTTGTGGTATTCATCTTGGTGTCTTTGGCATTGCCCCCCCCCCGCGCTTTAAATTTGTGTTTGAACACTCCTTCTGGATCTGATTTTCTCACTCAACTGAGTACAGTGAGATCATATTTTGACTTCAGACACTCCTACCAGTCCCATCTGTTCAGCTCTATCCCAGCTTTATTCCAGTCTAGTGTCTCTAGCTCATTCTACCTAATACAGAGAGAACATTTGTGAAGAGCAAGCCACTTAGGTCCTTAATTTTGAGTTATCTTCTGTTTCTCCTTTCTCCCTATCCACTTTCCAAAAAAAGCTTGTTTTCTACCTTTCCTGTAACTAGTCTAGTCCAGATACAGATTTGCTGTATCCAGGACTATTTCTAAGCTTCTGAGCCCCCCAAACTTTTCTGTGTTGGAGGGAAGCCTTCTAGCTTGTCAGTGGTAGTAGTAAGCACTAGGTAGCCTATCTACCACATGAGTGGTGTCTGGCCCAGAAATTGTAGTTTGTTGGCTGTTTGGAAATTTTTCCATCTCTTTCAACTTACTAGTTTAAAAGCCAGCATTTGCATTTGTTTCCCATCTTTCCTGTAACTAGTCTAGTCCAGATGCAGATTTACTGTATCCAGAAATGTTTGTAAGCTTCGTAGCCCCCAATATCTTTCTGTGTTTGAGGGAAGCCTTCTAACTTATTAGTGGGAGTGGTAAGAATTAGGTAGCCTATCTACCACGAGAGTGGTTTCTGGCCCAGAAATTGTAGTTTATTGGCCGTTTGAGCAGTTTTTCCATCTCTTTCAACTTTCTGGTTTAAAAGACTGTGTTTGCGCTTGTTTCTCACTTTTCCTGTAAGTAGTCTAGTCCAGAGAGAGATTTGCTGTATCCAGGACTGCTTGCAACCTTCTGAGCCCTCAAGCCTTTGTGTGTGCAGGGAAGCATTCTAGCTTATCAGTGGGAGTGGTAAACACGAGGTAGCCTATCTACCACAAGATCCAGATACAGAGTGTAAATTTTAGCACTTTTGCTTATTCATGCTCAGCCCTTGTTCAGAACTTGTTGTTAGCACTAAATAAGCTACAAATTTCTGCAGCACTCAACCTTCCTCTTTACCTAGAGAAAAACATCTCTTATACTCACTTTCTCCATTTGTCTCGAAGACCAAGGGTCAGCTCCCAGTGTTCTCTCCTGTCTATCTGATGAATCTGGGCATCTTGAGGCAATGCAGCAATTGTACCGTATGTATGCAGACAACCCTCTCCTCCTACCACCCAACACCACAACCTGTGAGAGATGCATTTATCTAGCCAAACTGGAGGTAAAGCTCTTTCCAACCCAGACTGAATTTAACAGTCAAGAGTAGAAGGTAAATATTTGCACCACACTACACTCATCACATAGTCCCACTAAGCCTACACCACCAAAATCCACACATAGAAACATAAAAACATTTGCAGAGGCTCTCAGTAATAATCTGCTCAAGCAACAGAGACATCCAAAGCAGAAACACAAGCAACCTCCACTACCCAACACAACCCAAATGACACATAGCCCACAGACTCAGTTTGCCAATAAACCACACCCCATAAGGCAAAATAACGTACCCAACACACTAGTCATAGGTGACTCTATAGTCAGGCACACTGATGTCCAACTCACCAGGTTAAACAAGGAGAAGGTTACTGTCAGCTGCTTGTCGGGTGCCAGGATCCTCCACATAACCTATGCACTCAGGTCACTCCACAAGTACAAATATGACTCTGTCATTGTCCATGTTGGTGTGAACCACCTGTGAGGTACCTCCCTGGACTACAAGAAAAGAGACATGGAAGAGCTCTCCGATCTTGTAGCCTAGGCAGGTATGACCCTAGAAACACACCAAAGGCCAGCAAATACAGTTCCAATAAATTTATTAATAGTAGAACGGTGCCAAAAAGGCACCAAAATTCCAATGATCCTCAAACTAGTTTCGGCACAAGCCTTCTTCAGTGAGGTAAAGACATTTCTTTAAACAATTCACTGGTGAATCAAAAGTACTTTTAAATACATCTGTAACCAATAGAAATTAAGTATGTTCCATGTCATTACGTGAAACTTGAATATGTAAAAGGCTACAGTGGTCATAGGCAAAAGAAATCTAAATAAAGGCAATGTATAGATAATGTCAGTTAATAGTAACTTCCCATAAAAAATATATATGGGTTTATATTCACATGAACATATTATCTAAAAATACATAATATGACCTGGCCACCAAACCAGAGTCCTCGGGTCCAAATGAATATGACCAACTTGAAATAGGAAGTGCATATAAATTGCAAAATACGCAGTTATAAATGACCAATAATCATGCCTAAGGACAAAACCATTGGTGTAAGCACCAGTATACTAACCCTGCTGACCAAACAAAGAACGGTCTACATAAAACATCCGCAGACCAAAGTCATACATCTATATGTGGCAAGGAATCAGTTCAAATTCCAATTTCTATAGACACATATGAATATTAATGAATCCAAAATAAACAAAATTGGAATTCCAAATAGTATGATGTACAATACTATACAAATATACCATTCTGACAATAGATGTATGATATGTATATAACATTTATGAATGTAGTGATCAACATAATACTGGTGAAATACATAATAATCAAATAAAATAGTGTGAATTAAATATTGTATCATATAAGCTGTGTATGTGGCATATACAATAGTGGTCTCCAACATTATAATGACTGAAGAACATTCATAGACAGTAAGCCCATTATGATAGATGTAACTATGCCCAACAAAATAAGTAAGTACCATTCAAACCCAAAAGATGCATAACAAGCAAAAAATAATCTTAGGAATCTGTACTTCATAGATGGTCATTGAGTCCTGGCGGAAATAATGCCCCAAGATGAATAATCCAGTATTTTTCTTTGTGACTAAGAATGCTCTGCCAGCCAAGTTGGTTGTGTCTGTTACCCATGTTTTTATCTATAATAGTAAACATAAATTTGGCTGCTTTATGTTTTATAGAATGTTTATACAGAGCATTGGTGGATTTTTGGTTACGAATATCGCTCCGATGTTCCCCTATCCTAATTCTCAAAGAACGAGAAGTTTTGCCCACATAAAAGGCATTACATTGGCACGTAGCCAAATAAATCACCCAACTGGATGAACAGTTACCAAATATACGAACATCATATACCTTACTGGTGTTAGCACTTGTGAATTGTTTAAGCTTGTTAACCTGACTACATGAGGTGCAATGACCACAAGGGAAAGTGCCCAGAAGTTCATCCCCTGTGATAGTAAGTTGTTTGTAATTGGCACCACCACTCTCCTGATGTTTATAATGTGAAAACAGTGTACCCAAGGTTTTGCCTCTCCTATAGCAAATAGAACATTGGTTACCCAAAATATGCCGGAGATAATCATTTGCTAACAAAATATTCCAATTGTTGTTAAGTATGTTCCTAACTAATTGGTGATTCCTACCAAAGGTAGTAATAAATCTGATGTTCTGTTCCTTAGTACAGTCATTCTTGTGTTCAAGTTTCACGTAATGACATGGAACATACTTAATTTCTATTGGTTACAGATGTATTTAAAAGTACTTTTGATTCACCGGTGAATTGTTTAAAGAAATGTCTTTACCTCACTGAAGAAGGCTTGTGCCGAAACTAGTTTGAGGATCATTGGAATTTTGGTGCCTTTTTGGCACCGTTCTACTATTAATAAATTTATTGGAACTGTATTTGCTGGCCTTTGGTGTGTTTTTCGTACTTGGGTTTGGCCGTGCAATCCGTACGTGCGAGGTGTGGTGTTTTACGTTATTGGTGTTCCTCGCTGTTGGCGTTCAGTTCCTCACGCTGCTGGCAGGAGATGACTCCTTCCCTGATATTATTTGTAGATTTGGATTCACTGGTGACTATCGTTGAGGTCATTCGCAGGATTGGAGTTGTGTAACTGTTATTAGAATCCCTTTGGGTGACCAATTTTGGTATTATTTTTCACGTAACGTTTTGTACTTGGGATATCATGGACTGAGGCCTTCGGATATGACCATACTATGATCGCAGGTATTAGAGTACTTTTTCTCAACTTAATTGTACCTGGGACCAACATGGGACTTTGGATTTACTTATTCTACTTACGGATATGGGTTTGATTTATACGACTACAAAACTAGCATGGTAACGGTTTTCTTTTGACTATAAATACTCTATATTGGTGGATTCCTTGTGTTTGTATCAATGCTGGGGATGTGATTGGCGGATGCGATATGTGTTCACATTCTTTTGACATTCTCAATTAACTTATTACAGCAGGGATACTATATTAAAAATTTTTACTAAGGGTTACAGTTATCGCTGTGGATTCTATGTCTCAGGAACTGTTATCGATACGGATGTGTCAACTATGGCGGGTGTATTTTTTGCAATGTGGATGGATGTCAGATGCTAAGGATTAAAGACAGTGTTTTATTTACTTTGATTGTGGCACGGGTAACCTACGATTTCTCGACCCTAGCGAAGGACAGCACCGAGGACTGGGTGAACCAGGACATTCATGTACTGATCATTAACATTTGATTTCATATCAGTATTTACATTTTGGGACATTTATATATTGTTCATATATGGGACAATTGATTTATGGATATTATTGCTTTACTAGTTTCACTGTTTTTTCATTTATGCATAGTGGAATTTTGTTCATGCCAAGTGTACTATAACTTTGCATTTAACTCATATGGAATACATATATCAGAGTGCCATTATTCAATCTTAGCCAGGAATTAGACAGCTTTGGATTTGATATATATGCCTATATACATATCTAGCATATTGGAGAATTGTCCTCTTTATATATGGTCATTTTTTATTTCTTGGTTACGGACCATTACTTTACCTTAGCTATGAATAGAGCTATGAGCCTTTATACCATCTATATGGAGGCAATTTATGCATATTGATGAGGCACTTCTGATTATTATTCACCTTGAGTATCAGGTGTTTACAAATAGACATATTATTGAGGTGGATAGGACTTCACAGTTTAAAGTATATATATTCTGTTGTTATAACTATTATACCTCCTCTATTGATAGGTAAACAATAGGTACTTAAGGATACATAGTGCTTTTTTTGCCATTTATCTTGGGTGAACATTTGGTCTTTTATATTGTGGCCTACACCAGCGGATTTTTTTCATGACCATGGAATTTGTGTGGTTTTGTTGAATATCTTTAGTTAAATATTGGACTCAAGGTAACCACTCATATGGCTATATTAACATTGCAGTCTGCATTGATCTAGAGACGGATAGGAAATTCTATGTGATTTAGATTTTGGGTTACTGAATTTGTTAATCCTATTGAGATATTTTTTGTGTCTTGCTGGGTTCCAATTTGAATTCCATATTAGATATTATGGTCTGTAAGATCACGAGTGTTCCACATTTTTAGTGGTGATTCATTTGTTATTTAGAACAATATTTTTCCTTTGATCCCTGGGCAATACACATATTAGCATTGTTCCTTTGTGTATATCAGTAGGTGTGAATACTACTCTACCTATAGCTAGTCAGGACTACAGATTGAACTGATTACAGTCATTTTTTTAGATAGTACATTTTAGGTGCTCGTGCTTTTTTCATATAGTTATAACTATATTCTATAACTTAACACCTTCTCCAATCAGTGTGTTTTGGGGTCCCAGTGGGGCATTGGTGACCCTGTCTTTGGTCTCCTAGCCTGTTATATTTCACACTGTATATTGGATTTACATAGTGGATTTTTTTCCTTGGATAAGCTATCAATATCATTATTTTTCAATATGGAATTGGACAAAATATTGGATGGGTTGTGTGCTGATAGGGAAGATATTGCCATATTTGGTTTGGATCAAATCCCAAGCAACAACGAGAACCAAATTAACTACAACACTAGTGATGGTTGTGGTTTAGCATTCCGCAATTTAGAAAAAGGACTCAAGGGCCTGAGAGCCAATATTTGGCACCTAAGACTCTTTAAAGCCTATTTATATAAAAACTTGGCCCCAAGGGGTCTCCGAATTAAACTTCGCCCATTAGTCGGCAGATCTGAACAGAGGCTGACGGATGAATGGGATGAGGCACTCAGAAAGGGCTCTATGGTATTTGTAAAAATTTTAGCTAACTACTATGAGAGGACAGTGGATTTATGTGTTTCTGAAGTTAAAGAACTCAGCATTGAATGCCAACAATTTCAGTCAAATAAGAACTACCACCAGTGTATTGATAGGTTGTCCAAGGAACTAACCACTTATGATAAATTGGTTAAGGATAGGAAAATCAAAAATTCACCAGGGATGTCATGGATTATAACAAGGGGCATCCCTTTCAAACACAAAGAACAGTGAGATTTCAGGATACAGGATCTGGTGTGACCAGAGGCAGGTCTAGGAAGAGACCAAGGTCCATACTGAAACATAGAGACCAGATCTACACAAGTACATCAGGGGAGGAGTCATCATATACTGATAGTGAGGGCGGAATGATGACCAACTCACCACTAAAGAAAAAAAGTCAACCACACTTCCCTTTAGAAATGGTAGGAAATCCAGAGGGGGGAGGAAGCATGCGAACAGAAATAAGCACGGACTCAATGTAAGGACTGGTCCAATCACTACTCAAACAATGACTACATCCTTTGAAAATGTTTTGAATTTGTCGGATTGTGTACTTACTGAACAACAGCACAGTATTCTTAATAAAGGATTGGGTTTTGTGCCTAGCTTTTTTTCTGATCATTATTTGGTTTCAATGGACGTTATGGATTACTGTCGTAGACTTAACCTGCGGATATTTTTGTCAGAACAGGATACTTCCATTTCTCAAAGATCTTCTGAGTTCACTTTTCATAAATCTACCTTTCAACCACCCATGAATAAAAATGTGGGTATTTTCCAGCAAGCAGTACTCAAAGATCTACATTTTCCTCATTTGGAAAGTAATATAGCTCTTGATAATATTACTCCTGATGAAAAACAGGCACTATCTGAACTTAGATCTAACCATAAAATTGTCATACTTCAAGCTGACAAAGGAGGAGCGGTGGTAATTCAAAATATGGACTACTATGTTCAGGAAGGCCTTAGACAACTTTCTGATTCCCTTTGTTATATGCATATGGGGGTTGATCCAACTAACAAATTCAAACAGGAAATTGACAAGTTTCTTAATCAGGCATTGGAGGAAGGAATTATTACTAAAAAGACAGTTCTACATCTTCAGGTCAGTGATCCATCAAAGCAGATTTTATACTTGCTACCCAAGATTCACAAATCCATTACACATCCTCCAGGCAGGCCCATTGTGTCGGGCCATGGGTCATTAACTGAACCATTATCTGCATTCTTAACTCAATATTTGAAACCACTTTTGACATATGTCAGAGCTAGGATACAAGACACAACCCAATTTCTAAACATTATTGCAGATACCCAACTGGATCCTGAGTGGCTCATGTGTACTTTAGACGTAAAATCTCTCTATACCAGCATACCACATTGGGCAGGATTTCAGGCTTTGGAATTTTGGCTTAATAAAGCTGAACTCTATCCACCTGGTTTCAACACTTTTCTCATATGCATGTGTGAACATGTTCTCAACAAAAATGTATTTTATTTTCAAGGTGATTGTTATTGGCAATTGAGAGGCACAGCTATGGGTGCCTCCTTTGCCCCAATATATGCCGATCTTTTTATGGCGTATTTGGAAGAGTGTCTTATTTACGATCCCTTACATAACATCTATGTAGTTGAGATGGACATTTGGAGGCGATACTTAGATGATTGCTGGATGGTGTGGCGCGCTGATGTTGATTATTTGTTAGAATTTGTGGAATACCTAAACAGTAATATATGGGGTATTGAATTTTCAATCACATATCACAGGTCTGTCATCGACTTTTTGGATGTCACTGTATATCGCAATAGTGACCATACCCTCAATACTAAAATTCATAGAAAATACCCACAATTCAACTCATTACTTCATGCTTCTAGCATGCACCCGTGCCACACTATCCGCAACATCCCCAAATCTCAATATTTGAGAATTAAACGTATCAATTCCTCAACAGCTGATTATGAGACAGCTAAACAGGATTTAAAGACCAGGTTTTTGGATAGAGGCTATTCCAACTTTGATATAGAATCTGCCAGGATCTGGACGGATAAACAGGAGAGACATTCATTGTTACAATACAAACACAAGAATGACTGTACTAAGGAACAGAACATCAGATTTATTACTACCTTTGGTAGGAATCACCAATTAGTTAGGAACATACTTAACAACAATTGGAATATTTTGTTAGCAAATGATTATCTCCGGCATATTTTGGGTAACCAATGTTCTATTTCCTATAGGAAAGGCAAAACTTTGGGTACATTGTTTTCACATTATAAACATCAGGAGAGTGGTGGTGCCAATTACAAACAACTTACTATCACAGGGGATGAACTTCTGGGCACTTTCCCTTGTGGTCATTGCACCTCATGTAGTCAGGTTAACAAGCTTAAACAATTCACAAGTGCTAACATCAGTAAGGTATATGATGTTCGTATATTTGGTAACTGTTCATCCAGTTGGGTGATTTATTTGGCTACGTGCCAATGTAATGCCTTTTATGTGGGCAAAACGTCTCATTCTTTGAGAATTAGGATAGGGGAACATCGGAGCGATATTCGTAACCAAAAATCCACCAATGCTCTGTATCAACATTCTATAAAACATAAAACAGCCAAATTTATGTTTACTATTATAGATAAAATCATGGGTAACAGACACAACCAACTTGGCTGGCAGAGCATTCTTAGTCACAAAGACAAATACTGGATTATTCATCCTGGGGCATTATTTCCGCCAGGACTCAATGACCATCTATGAAGTACAGATTCCTAAGATTATTTTTTGCTTGTCATGCATCTTTTGGGTTTGAATGGTACTTACTTATTTTGTTGGGCATAGTTACATCTATCATAATGGGCTTACTGTCTATGAATGTTCTTCAGTCATTATAATGTCGGAGACCACTATTGTATATGCCACATACACAGCTTATATGATACAATATTTAATTCACACTACAGGGTACATATTTTTATTTGATTATTATGTATTTCACCAGTATTATGTTGATCACTACATTCATAAATGTTATATACATATCATACATCTATTGTCAGAATGGTATATTTGTATAGTATTGTACATCATACTATTTGGAATTCCAATTTTGTTTATTTTGGATTCATTAATATTCATATGTGTCTATAGAAATTGGAATTTGAACTGATTCCTTGCCACATATAGATGTATGACTTTGGTCTGCGGATGTTTTATGTAGACCGTTCATTGTTTGGTCAGCAGGGTTAGTATACTGGTGCTTACACCAATGGTTTTGTCCTTAGGCATGATTATTGGTCATTTATAACTGTGTATTTTGCAATTTATATGCACTTCCTATTTCAAGTTGGTCATATTCATTTGGACCCGAGGACTCTGGTTTGGTGGCCAGGTCATATTATGTATTTTTAGATAATATGTTAATGTGAATATAAACTCATATATATTTTTTATGGGAAGTTACTATTAACTGACATTATCTATACATTGCCTTTATTTAGATTTCTTTTGCCTATGACCACTGTAGCCTTTTACATATTCAAGTTTCACGTAATGACATGGAACATACTTAATTTCTATTGGTTACAGATGTATTTAAAAGTACTTTTGATTCACCGGTGAATTGTTTAAAGAAATGTCTTTACCTCACTGAAGAAGGCTTGTGCCGAAACTAGTTTGAGGATCATTGGAATTTTGGTGCCTTTTTGGCACCGTTCTACTATTAATAAATTTATTGGAACTGTATTTGCTGGCCTTTGGTGTGTTTTTCGTACTTGGGTTTGGCCGTGCAATCCGTACGTGCAAGGTGTGGTGTTTTATGGTATGACCCTAGCCCTGAGTAGCATCCTGCCATTGCCCAGAATGATACCGCAGTACAAGGACAAAATGACTGACTTCAACAATTGGCTAAGCTTCTGGTGTTATTCTAAGGGACGACATGGGTGACAGACCACGATGCTTTGCCAAAGATGGCCTGCACCTGTCGCCCCTGGGATTCCAGATACTGGCTAAGGCTCTTGCCGCCCCTCTAGTGCCTTTTTAGGCAATGTTCAAATGACAAATTCACCACCATAACAGGAACAGGCAAGCAAAAACTGAGGGTAATGCTACTCAATGCTAGAAGTCTAAATCTCAAAATGCACTCACTCGAGGCACTCCTTAAAATGGAGAACATCGATATTTGTGGAGTGACTTAGACCTGGTTCAAGGCTCTAGAGAGCACCCCTGCATTACTAGGCTATAACTCATACCACACTTTTTGGCCATCTAACCTGGACCAGAACACCAAAGGCGAAGGTGTGTCCATATTCATTAAGGATATCCACACCTCCAGGCTAGTTGCCCAGCATAATGCATCCGAGGTTATCCAAGTGCAACTAACTCTGGGCAAAACTAGAATCCAAATTGTAGCTTGCTACAGATCCCCACCATGCCCCTGGATTCCTATTCCTCTTTCCTTGATATACTGGAAAATATTAGGGTTCAACCAAACACCCTAATAATGAGTGATTTCAACGACCCCACCATTAACTGGGAAAACTACTCATATACCAACTCCTTTGCTCAATGCTTTCTGAAATTCATAAATTCCAATGCCCAGGATCAACTTATCCACACCCCCACCAGGGGCAACAATATACTAGACCTAGTCATTACCAACATGAGTGAGCAGGGTTCCACACCTGAAGTCAACTCCTCGTTGGTCAGATCTGACCATAAGCTAATCACCCTAGATATCTGCATTCTGCCCCCACCCTCCATTAAGGAAACCACTGTAAAAAATTTCTCCAAAGCCAGATTCATGCTTCTTAAGACAGAAGTGGCAAACTTCATGACACCCATGCAGATGGACAACACAGTTACAACTGCTGAAGCCTACACAAATGCACTTTATAAGCACTTACACGAGTGCATGGATTGTGCTATCCCAAACAGAACCAAGATGCTATCCTCCAAAAAAGGAAGCCAATCTGATAATTTCCTGCCATAAACAAACTCTACAACAGAAGGAAGAAACTGTTGCAAAAGAGAGTAAAATTCCATGAGTGGAGGAGCTCCCTGGTCAGCCTCAGTAATAAGCTGAGATCCCTTATAAGATCCTCCAAAGCTAGCTATGAAAACAAAATCACCACTGATTCTAAGGGCAACCACAAAGCATTCTATAGCTATGTCAAGAATCTCAGTGGCAGCACCCAGATCTGCTCTGAGTTACAGCACAAAGGCACGAAAATTACAGAACCAATTGATATTGCCAACATCCTGGCAGATAGGTTCAGTGCTAACTTTACCCCCTCTCATGCCCTAAAGGGCCCATATCTATACAGGAAGAATGCAGAGTCCCTGCAATCACATCTATGCAAGTAAAAGCTGCACTCTCTAAAACCAAAAACACAGCATCCATGGGACCAGACAACATCCCAGGCTGTGTTTTACATGACTTCAGAACAAACTGGCTCCCCACCTAAGCACCATGTTCTATCATAGTCTCACGTCAGGCTTTGTGCCCACTGAATGGCACACAGCAACAGTTATCCCACTCCACAAAGGCAGAGCCACCACTGATCCTGGCAACTATCACCCTATTAGCCTGATGAGCCTGGTCTGCAAGACCATGGAACGTATCATCATGAAACTCATAAACAAAGACATTGGTAACCTCCAAACTCTGGACCCCACCCAGTTTGGGTTTGTGAAATGCAGATCATGCCATCTGAACCTGATCGACTTCTTTAAGGCAGTCACGAAAGCCGTAGACAAGGGTAAAGTGGTTCACACAGCCTATCTTGACCTTGCCAATGTTTTTGACACCATCCCCCATTCTGGAATTATAGCTAAACTCACTAAACTATGTATAAATCCCTACATCACAAGATGGGTTGCCAACTGGCTCACTGACATAACCCACACTGTAAAAGTTGCAGACTCCAAATCTGACTTCAAACCAGTGACAAGTGGATTACCACAGGGTTCAGTCCTGGGACCTCTCCTATTTGGTATCTACTTCTTTGAAGTATAGGCTAACACAGAAGGCCTCTGGCTTATGAAGTTTGCAGATGACTGCAAATTAGGAGTAATAGTCGAGTCCTCAAATGATGTGGACATCCTACAGAAGGGCCTCACTGAGACAGATGCCTGCTGTCAGAGGAATGGCATCAAGCTCAATGCCAAAAAGTGCATTGTCATCCCCTTTGGTAAAAACTCTGCACCCATGAACTACCACATAAATGGCAGTCTACTTAACTCCGAATGTATAATAAGAGACCTTGGGATCCAGGTGGACAGTAGTCTCTCCTTTGATAATCACATTGTCACAGTAGTCAGGAAATCCTTCTATGTGACACACCTCATCACAAAAGGGTTCTCATCCAAGAAAAAAGAGGTCATTGTTCCACTCTACTCGGCACTCATTAGACCCATTATAGAGTACAATGCCCCTTTGGAATGTATCTCACAAGACATCTGCAGCAGCTGGAAAGGCCACAGAAGTACCTCACAAAGAGGATTACTGGCTTCAAACAGATGCCCTACACTGACTGTCTCAAAAAACTCCAGCTTTACTCTGTAGCATATTACCTACTCTGAGGGGATCTCTGCCTAACATGTAAAGCTATGTTAAACTAGAGCTGTTGGACATGCTACACCTAAAGAAATCCCAATCCCTCCAAGCTACACGCTCTAGGGACCTAAACATTGTCACCACAATAAACAGGACATGCTGGAGGGATAGATTCCTGTCCCAGAAACTTCTTATACTCTGGAACAAGCTATCCATCTATGTCAAGCAAAGTTCCTCATTAAATCTCTTCAAGAAAAATCTTGATGAGTGGATGGGAAATAGGAAATACACCCCAGGGATCATTTCTGTGACTCTGCTCGACAGGGGCACAGGAAATTAACTTTCTTGGGTGGCATAAGCCAGGAAACCTTGCTGGCTAGGTTTACTTAGGCCCTTGGGCCGATAGCCTAGTTCCTACCTATGAACCTATGAACCTATATATATATATATTGGCATTTCTCAATAGTGCAAGAGGAAGGCAAATATCTGCATACAGAATTTCTTTATGCAGAATATGTTGTCTCGTATTCAGGTTGCAGACAAGTTGCTCAGAATGAGGTTAAGTAAAGCATAAAGGTCAGAAGGTTAGGAAAGCTTCCACTTTGAGGGGGTGAAAGTGAATACACACACAAGGCAGGGTCCATTATTAATCGAAGCACCCAAAGACTGTTCACCAGTTGTAGAAAATATAGAAGTAGACACAGAGGACTTAACTGGAAAATCAAAGATCGCAACACTTCCATTGTCTCTATGGAGCTCTCATGTCTTAACAGCAATATAAACCATACAAAGTATAAAAGCAAGTTTAAACAAAAGCAGCATTTAAAAACATAGTTACAATATATAAGCTGAGATTCCATGTAGGAGCATATTTTTTATTTCTAAAGTGCACACAAAATCTGGACTTTGGGTGCTACATTCCATTTGATTTTCCATTCCAGCAAGCTGCATACCGGTGCCATGTTTACTTTGAACAGGCTGTCCTTAAGTAAATTTTGATGACAGAGGCGGATGATGAGTGAAGGCTCCTACTGTAATGTACCAGCTTAAAGAAGGACTGGTTGAGTGAAAGTTTTTGTCTTAAAAAAATTTGATTGCACAATGTATACTTTACTTTCCATTTCTACTTGCCTTACAGAATTGCATGGAATACAGTGATGAGAATTACAAATGACTCCTTGGCAAACCTAAAGTCTTTTTTTTTTCTTTTTTTTGACATACTCTGATCAAATGGGGTAGAATACAGAGCCAAAAAAACTCTGGTAGAAGAAATCAGTAATGTCTTTTTCTGCAATGAAGAGTCCAACATTTATACTGTATAAAGCTTATGTGGTCTGATTGCATATATTAGCTGAGTTGTAGGCAGGGTCACTATTTTATGCATACGAAAATATACGTAATGCAATCCCAGACATTCTTGGTAAGCAGCTAATTCCAGAGGTAAACCTTCTTAATTAAAGAACAAACAAAGTCCCACGTTTCCACTGCTTCATACCTTTCATAATAATTTCAGACAGAGAGAAGAAAGTAATATTTGCTGGAATCATTTTTCAAGAAATGTGTTGTGAATAAGATTTGAGTTCATTTCCCAGTAAACACTCAGATAGTTGCCCAAAATGCCCATATTCTGCTGTTTTCTGTACAATCATTAGTATATTTAGTAGTGAGATGGTGTAGAAGATATATTCTGTATTTACTCCACTCATGGGTTTACGGGAATTTTATGAGGCATTTCTTCCCTATTGGGGAGAATATCCACATTCTTAATACAGTAGTTCATAAACATGGTCACACGAAGAACTAAAGAACAAGTATCAGGCATCATGAATTTAGCTGGATGATCCAGAGTGGCAGCAGATTATTAAAACTTTTCTAAAGAATCATATCATATCGGCATATTGTGTTTCTCCATTTTCATGTTTAGGAATTCCTGATGATAATTGTTATGACTTTTAGCTTTTGTTTCATAATGAAATGAAGTCAACTTAAAATACTCCTTAAAATATTCAACCTTCATGTTTACAGGGGTACATGGGGGATAAAAATGGACTTTTTAATTGAAACACCAAATTTTAGATGTTTTCCATTATTATTTTACATTTGTGAAGAATTTTGTAATTTTGCATTTATATATATTTAGTTTTACATAAACATTTATTTTGTATTCAATTAATGATGCAGAATCTTGATTGTATGTGCTGTACCATAATCAATTATGTTTAGTCAGTAATTATGGTTAAAAGTCATCTAAGGTACATATTTGATGCAACTTAAAGGAACATGTATGTTTTTTGTTTAATTAATTTTGCTACTGAAGTGAAAAGCACAATCCAGTGAAGGAAAACAGTAAAAGTTTGATCAGTCTATAGAATAAATATCATCGATAAGATCTGAGGAACCAACTCTCTTCAGGCATCCAGATTTAATATACTGATGGGAGCTACTAAAAGGATTTGCTTGTACTCTAGACTGTAGAATAAGGGAACTGTCAGTAAGGGCATGACAGAGAATTTGTGCTGTGTGAAAGATACCAGGATGTGAAGAAATTATACATTCTAGAATACTTTCTCTACCAGAAAACCTGTCTATTCGTATTATGATGGCCCTTCTACCACAAGCTAGTAATCAAGGATCCTTAATTCCTCACCACTGGCACTGGTGAGAGATGGTCACTAAAAACAGGAATGGATTTATACAGTATTTTAAGATACAGCTGTCTGCATCAAGCACAATTTCCCTCAAGAGCACACTAAGAACATGTTGCAGACCTGGGACTGGATTCTCTGTCTCTCTAGATCCCAAACAAGACTCACTTTGGGGCAATGTGTCCCAGTTCCAAGTAGCTGACACACCCACACCTGGGTATTTGATTTTCGCACACAGACACACTCCTGGGAAGATTGGTATAGATTTAGTAGCTGTACACCTCCTGCCCAAACTATAAGGTAACCACACTGCAAAAAGTCAACCACTCTAAGGCTGTTACAAGGGTATCCAATTATGCTGAGTAAAATGAATACTAATAAAAATGGTAAAGTGTAACCAAAGCAGAAAGGCTTTTCGAAGTGGCCAAGGTGTCACTAAAATACAAAATTAAGCACTCAAAAGATATTAAAATTATTCTCTAAAAGACCAGCCACAATGAAAGGTATAAACATATTTAGTTTGTTTGTTTGTTTGTGTCTTTCGGCTTTTCATGGTTAGGGGTCACCACAGCGGTACTCCGGTCCGCTAATGATTGGTATAAACATATTTAGTAATAAATAATAAAATAGAAAACATAAGAATACTAAATATCTAAGCACAGTAAACACCAGAGTTTCAATCACAGGAGAAATAAAAATAAGACATTTGGACAGATTAAAACAGTTGCAGCAAAACACTACTTAACTTAGCTTGCTGTATTTCCTGACTGTCTAAATAATAACTACATCAAGGCAAGATTAGATGCTGTGATGCTTACTTCCACAAGGCAAGGGGATCCCCTTCAGAAAGCCAAAATCCCACTTATCCGACTTCCAAAAGACCGAGAAGAAAAATCCAAAATCCCAGAAGACCGACCACCCGGAACACTGACAAATCACTAAAGGTAAGTAACTGCTCACCCAACCTGCAAACACATTAAAATGGAAGCAAAGAAACCCACTCATGTGGGGGGCTTTGCCCCCACACCCCTCTAACTAAATATACCAACTACGTGATTGCACTGCAGCAGAGTTAAGGGGAAAAAGTCAGCAGGCTGGCCAAGTGGTTACTTACCGATAGTGATCTGTTGGTGTTCCAAGTGGTTGGTCGTCTGGGATTTCAGTTTTTTGCCTCATTCTTTTGGATTTTGGGTAAGTGGAATTTCGATTTTCTGAAGGGGACCCAGGCAAGGTGATGAGCCTTTAACTAACTGAACTAACTCAACTGCACTGACTATGATAAGTGACTTAGATTTTTATATCAGGTTCCAAAGAAAATAGAACAAAACAAACTGCTGTGAGATCTCCATCCACTCAATGCTGGTTATAGAATTACATCACATTTAATCACCTGATTCTGGTACAATACTCACTCAGAGCTTTGCTAAGAACTGTTGCAGTATCTGAAAGCTATAGAGCAATTTAAAATAAACTACTCTTCCGTTCCAGAATTCTTCGTTTAAACATAAACATTAAATCAGTTACAGTAACACTGTTAATACATTTTTAACACAATCATCCGTACAAATCAGTATGCTAGTCAAACAACACAAAATTACTTACAAAACTTCAACTAACTATACTGGTATATGTTACACATGCACTGCCCTATTCTCCCTGGCACTGATGGCAATACCTCACGTCATCACACTTTCATAGGGCATTAGCTTATTAGGCCAAAAGAGCTGAGGTTTTCCTGACAGAAGATACATGTATCATGAGTTCACCTGATACTTAATTCATCTGGTAGAACGATTTTGTACTAAATATTATTTGAAGCAAAGTGGATTGTGTCTTTTGCTAATGATTTTGACTGTTCTGCTAGCACATCAAACCCAGTCACCCTTAATAACTTGTTTTCATGAAGCAGAGAATATAAAGCTATAAACTTTTATATCGGAAAGTGGTGATTGTGGTTCATGCTTTCTGACATTCTTTAAAATGCTTTGCCACCCTACCTCGTTGCCACCCTACCTGCACATTGTGCCATCTTATTTTGTCTGTACAGTCTAAAACTGAATAAAATAACCTTCTTTTCCTTGTGATGACATGGCTTAAGCTGTGATTTGAGTATCCTCAGAATGGCAATGATGTATAAACCTAACAATGTCCACATTTATTCTAGTTTGTTACATACAAACCTTACATTCAGGTCTAGGAACTTTAGCCCTCTTTGAATAGATAAAAACGGATATCAACTCCACGCATTGGTAATAAAAACATGTATGAAGTAAGAAGTGAGATCCAGAAATATAATATTTTAAACTGAGGCCTTATGTACTATACTTCAAAGTTGGGGAAGGGGCTTTTGAAACCAGTGCCTTTTTTGCAGTTACATATATCATAAAAAATAAGTTCCATGATCTAGGTAGTCAGTTATGTGGAGATATGTAGAAATCAATGTGATCAGGGTTTTTTAAATATACAGTAGTAATAAGAATAGCACATAGCTTCCAGTATATGCATTTTCGTTCAAAGTTGCTTCAACCAGCTGAAACAAACTGGTCAAATGTTCAGCCTGATGCAACATACAAAGTGTGCTTTTAGCAGGGGATAAAGCCCCACAGCACCTCCAATAGGGGGTCCTGACACAGTTGCACCCCATGTAGGAGCTTTACCCCAATGTCACCTAACTTCCTTTTCTATGTATAAGAACTCACTGTTTGCACAGGCAAATGGAAAAGGCTGCACACTCTGAATCACTGCTCACAAATTCAATCCCCAATACCAGTGATGCCTGACAGGAAAAGTGATCACAGAGCTCAACACTGAGAAAAATAAACCAGTGGGTTAATCCTTATCCACTTTACACTTTTCTCTTTCCTTGACTTCATATTTTACTCCTATTTGTCTATCTCTTCAAGGGCTTATTTTTACATACCCAACTCAAAATAAACATTTCTTCCTCATCCTTAACCATTTAATTCCTCCAACTTTCTTGATTTTTATTATCTTGTAAAAGGCACTAATATTCTCTATTATACCATGATCCCCCCAAAACGTGCACGCTGATTGGCCAGCGTGCCCATTGTAAATCGAGTTATACTAATGGAAAAAGGTCCGGTCGCCCGGACTTTTCCATTAGTATAACTCGATTTTAAACTGTCTGCTATGTTAAATGGGTTTAACATAGCGAGACAGCTTTAAAATAAGCAACGGAGATCTCCGTTGCTTATTTTAAAGCTGTCTCACTATGTTAAACCCATTTAACATAGCGAGGCAGTGTTTAAAAACGGAGAAAGCAAGATCTCCGTTGCTTTTAGTTCGCTATGTTAAATGAGTTTAACATAGCGAAACAGTTTTAAATTAAGCAACGGAGATGTTCGTTGCTTATTTTAAAACTGTCTGCTATGTTAAACTCATTTAACATAGCGAAACACTAAAAAGCAACGGAGATCTTGCTTTCTCCGTTTGCTCACAACTCTGATGTACTGCGCGGCGCAGTACATCAGAACCTGCCGGATGCCAGACATCTGCGGAAGGGCAGTAAACAGGCATTATACTATGCCATTATTTAAGAAAAGTAATAGTTTCTTTTCTTAAATAATGTCATGATAATAGCAATAACCACTTCTGGGTGTGGGTAATGCTAAATTTACCCACGGTTGGCTTTGTTTGGTCCTCGGGCTCCCTCGGGACCAAACCACGCCAACCGTGGGTAAATTTAGCATTACCCACACCCAGGCATGGGTTATTGCTATATTCTTACCCCTTGCAAACTGTTTCTACCTCTCTTCTAGCTCTGTGACAAACATCTTTTCATCAGCTGTCAGAGTACCAATATAATTTATATCCTCACTCAACTTTTGCAGAGAGATAGAGAGAGAGTGAATGTACCCCAAGCAAACAGATGAATGAAGGCCTTCCTTGTCTGCTGTCTTCTCCTATTGAATAAACACAGCTTCCATGTATTTTTGTTCATTTTCCTTTGATTTTGTTCCATTCTTCAGTATTTTCTCAAGTCTTGTGTAAGCACCATATACTCATTTCTGCAATGCCAGCATTTAGCAGCCACCTCCTTCCCTTCTTCTTCTTATAAATTAATATATGAATCCAAATATGCAATACCTTGATTACTAATTTCATAGGTGAACTTAAGATAATATGTTGTTAATTATATTTATTAATTACATATATTAATTTAACAAAGGATGGGTTCTCATCTAGAGTATATAGAAAAAGTACATTTTCGAATGATTACTTGTTTTACAATAGTGAACATCCACCCCACATATTTAAAAACATTGTCAAAGGACAATGTATTCGAGGAGCAAGGATGTCATCTAGCAAAGAATCAATGGAAATGGAAATTAAATTTATTAGTGATTTATTTGTAAATAGAGGTTATCCTATTAAAATGATTAAGGACACGATAAAATATGTGGTAAACAAATGGGGAAATATGTATCAACCTATATTGGGTAAAATTTTAGAAGTTAATAAAACAAGTAATATCACTCAGAACAACATGAATAGAGTATGTGTCATCACATATACCCCATATAGTAATGTGATCAAGGAAATAATTAGTAGATATTGGGACGTTATTACAGTAGTGGATACACACAAAACTCTTTTGGGTAGTTTTCCCAGAATAGTTTACAAAACGGGTCCCAACATCAAAAGATTGTTAGAAGGAGGGAATTACAAGAAGATAGGAAAACAACAAGAGAAGATTACAACAAAGAGATGTGAAAGATGTAATCAATGCAAATATATTTATACTAGTGCAGATGTTCGCCTGGGTGATGTAAATAGGAGAGTTATTAGAAGTATAGGTGGAAACTGCAGTAGTAAGCACATAGTGTATTTAGCTTTATGTCAGATATGTTCAGCCTATTATATAGGCAAAACAGAAAGGCAGCTATAAAAGTGGATCTATGAACATTACTACAGAATTCAGAAGAAAGATAGCAAAAATGCGTTATATCGTCACATCAAGGAATATGGGGAGAATCACACTTTTTTATTTTTTATTATAGATCAGGAGCAAGACATCATATATGGTGGTGATTGGAAAACAAGATTAGCCTGTAAGGAAAGCAAATGGCAGATACTCACTGATTCTACTAGGAGTCCAGGTATCAATGAATATATAAGTATCAAACCTTTTTTGGTATTGGACTCTTAAGTATAAATCAATTAATATATTACCAAAACACATAATTATACATAGTAATTCAGGTATACATAAGTTATGTTTTAGCAGTTGCAGTTTTTTATAAAATAAGTCATAGTACACCAAAATTGTTGCAAATATTAATTTTATTTAAATATTTCATACATATGTATTTATATTTTATATTTTATATATTTATATTAATATTTATATTTATATATGTATATATGTTACATTCATATATTTAAGCGCCAGTAACATTTTATATTGAGATTTTAAGAATTCAAGTACTATCATTAATTTTAAAGCTTTGTATATTTATGATCAATAGCTGGTGATATTGTTTGAATCTGTTGCAGTGCATAAAGGTACAAGCAGAAAAGAAAGTCAAAATGTTATTTTAAGCATTCATATTTTAAGTATCCACATTTTTCAGCACTGAGAATAGTATGTTTCCTCTGTTATAGTGAATACTATGTTCCTTTAAGAGATGATTATAGTATTGGCGCCAAAAAAGTTTTTTAAATGTTGGTTTTTGTCTTATTCACTAGTTCTGAAGAAGTCTGCGCTGAGCAGATGAAAGCGCTAAACTAGTGGATTATGGTTTATGTCAGTTCAAAGTTTGTTTTATCATCACAATAAAGAAGATTTTAGCAGTTGGCGTTATTTGTGGATACAACGATTGATTTGGAGATACTAGCTTTAACGGGCTGTGCTGTTGTGCTTTGCTGTTCCAGTTACGTGTTTCTGACTCAGCGTTTGCCATAAACCGGTGTTTTGGTTTTATTCGTTGGCGATTTTCATTCATTTCCTGTACATATTTACTTTTTTTTTCATTTCTTCATTTATCTCTTTTACTGCAAAATTCATGACAATTATAAACCGAATGTTACTCATTAGAAATAATTGTTTTAAACATGCATTCATTTCAGTTTCTTTGCTTAGCCAACCATTTATCAGGATTCTAATTTTAATATTCTTATATACTGACTTACATAGTTTTTTTATTCATATATCACAATTATATTCTTCCATTGTTTGCTATCACGTTTTATGCTCTATTGAACCAAATGCCTTATTTAAATCAGCCACCACTAATTTTGTTTCTAGTTGTAGTTTCTTAATAGCATCCAACATTTCTCTAATTATTATTAATAATTCTGGCTTTCTTTTCCTTTAATCCCATAAATGCCTTCTTCCATAATGTAATTCAATGTATATTCTAATTTCTTTTTGTATTGTCTTCATAAATACCTTATAATCCCCACTGTTCAGCATTGCTGGCCTCCAGTTTTTAATTTCATTCCTCTCCCCTTTTCTCCATAAAGATCGCATAACCCTCCTACAAATTTATATGTAACAAATGTCATCATTTAACCACTCATTAAATATTTCTACCAAAAGTTAATTCTACCATTGTATCAAATTCTTTACATTAAATATCCTGTACCATCTGGTCCAACTGCTGAACTTATATTTATTTCCTTCATTACTTTCTCTATCTCCATAATCATAATTTGTTTTTCCAATCCTCAGTTCATTTCTTCTGTAAATTGCTTCACCATCCAGTTATTTTTTCTTTGTTTCATTTTTTCCATCTTTTTAACATACTGCACTACAATATTCATAATACTCATTTGTTTTCTTTCAGCTTCTCTATCTTCCTTTTTTATTTCTCTGATGCCACTATCTTGCTTTACTTTTTCATCTCAAATATGGCGATACTTCTTGCTTTTCTCCTTGTAGAAATATTTTTCCTTATATAATAGATTCTTAATTTTTTCTTGCTTTTTCTGATATATTTTTTTTCCTTTCTAAAATATTCCCTTTCATTCCTATCCAGATTTTATAAAACATTTGTTCTATATTCCTTTTTATCTGTTTGTCTTTTTTTCTATTCTCACAAATTAAATACATTCTTTTATATTTCTCTTTAAAAATTATCCACCATTCTGATCAATTATTATAAAAACCTGTCGTAGTCAAATGATCTTTCTATAACATTATTCTATCTTTTTGACCTTTCTCAATCCAGTCCTTTTTATTAATTTTCTTTATTCCTTTCACAGTGTTGGTTACATTTCTTGTAATCATTTTAAATAGAGTTGCTTGCTACTGAGATTTGTCTGCATACATCAACTGGACATAAGCTGATTTAAGTATATTTCCTGCATTTTATTGTGGTTTTATAATTTGGACTGATTCCTCAGATCTAGCTCTGTTGAAACTGTCTTGTGTGTATCTCTGAAGCTCTGCACTAGTTGCTAAACTGCTTTGAAATTCCTTTAAGTGTTAATTAGCTTGGGGGTTTCTGATAACATTAAAACCTGTGTTGGTTACATTTCTTGTAATCATTTTAAATAGAGTTGCTTGCTACTGAGATTTGTCTGCATACATCAACTGGACATAAGCTGATTTAAGTATATTTCCTGCATTTTATTGTGGTTTTATAATTTGGACTGATTCCTCAGATCTAGCTCTGTTGAAACTGTCTTGTGTGTATTTCTGAAGCTCTGCACTAGTTGCTAAACTGCTTTGAAATTCCTTTAAGTGTTAATTAGCTTGGAGGGTTGCTGATAACATTAAAACCTGTGTTGGTTACATTTCTTGTAATCATTTTAAATAGAGTTGCTTGCTACTGAGATTTGTCTGCATACATCAACTGGACATAAGCTGACTTAAGTATATTTCTTGCATTTTATTGTGGTTTTATAATTTGACTGATTTCAGATGTAGTAGCTCTGTTGAAAACTTAAGTATATTTCCTGCATTTTATTGTGGTTTTATAATTTGGACTGATTCCTCAGATCTAGCTCTGTTGAAACTGTCTTGTGTGTATCTCTGAAGCTCTGCACTAGTTGCTAAACTGCTTTGAAATTCCTTTAAGTGTTAATTAGCTTGGGGGGTTTCTGATAACATTAAAACCTGTGTTGGTTACATTTCTTGTAATCATTTTAAATAGAGTTGCTTGCTACTGAGATTTGTCTGCATACATCAACTGGACATAAGCTGATTTAAGTATATTTCCTGCATTTTATTGTGGTTTTATAATTTGGACTGATTCCTCAGATCTAGCTCTGTTGAAACTGTCTTGTGTGTATTTCTGAAGCTCTGCACTAGTTGCTAAACTGCTTTGAAATTCCTTTAAGTGTTAATTAGCTTGGGGGGTTTCTGATAACATTAAAACCTGTGTTGGTTACATTTCTTGTAATCATTTTAAATAGAGTTGCTTGCTACTGAGATTTGTCTGCATACATCAACTGGACATAAGCTGATTTAAGTATATTTCCTGCATTTTATTGTGGTTTTATAATTTGGACTGATTCCTCAGATGTAGCTCTGTTGAAACTGTCTTGTGTGTATCTCTGAAGCTCTGCACTAGTTGCTAAACTGCTTTGAAATTCCTTTAAGTGTTAATTAGCTTGGGGGGTTTCTGATAACATTAAAACATGTGTTGGTTACATTTCTTGTAATCATTGTAAATAGAGTTGCTTGCTACTGAGATTTGTCTGCATACATCAACTGGACATAAGCTGCTTTAAGTATATTTCCTGCATTTTATTGTGGTTTTATAATTTGGACTGATTCCTCAGATCTAGCTCTGTTGAAACTGTCTTCCCCACCCCCCCTCCCTGTTCTTGGTAGTAGTTTAAATTTGGTGGCTTTTGCAGTGCCCGCCCCACTGTAGATTTGATCTAGGACAATCCCCCAGTCCCATCTCTTTACCGCATTCTAATAAACCCTTTCTGCACTTGCTTTTAGTCCTTTTTAATTTAATTACTTTTTTTCAAACTGTGTGTGGACTAATATTGCTACATACTCAAGTGTGCCAGCTTGCACTGCATGTGAATTGTTTTTACTACTGTTTTTGCTACTTTTCTGAAAAAAAAAAAAATTCTGCTTTTACTGTATTTGTATTTCTTCCTAATTTATTTTGCTTTTGCGTCATCTTAAAAGTACTCAGTTGTATTTATTACTTCTTGGTGCAACTCATTCTAAGCCTTTTAGTTTAAGCACTTGGGCTTCAGACCAGTTGTTTTACATTAAGAAGGTTTGTGGTTTGCACTGTAGTGGCAGGACAGGTAGCTTACATCCTTCTAAGTTGGGAACTGCTGATTGAGGGCTCAGTGTCAGTTATTCTAAAAGTGTATTAATTCTGGTTTAAGCACTTGGGCTTCAGGCCAGTTATTTTACATTAAAAGGGTTCGTGGTCTGCACTCTTGTGGGAGGAGAGGCTGGACTCTGCCCTTCTGAGCTGGGAATTTCTGGTTAAAGGCTTATAGTGCCTGCATATTTGAACTGCTTCTTACTGAAATTGGTACACCTTATTTGCTGTAGCGTAGACTAGATCCAGGCCTGCTGAATCTAGTTTGTTTGTATAACTTAAGCACTAATCCAGGCATTCTTCAAAGTATTCAATTGTATTTATTACTGCTTGGTAGAAACTTGATTAAAGTGTAGCTATCATTTTAAGTCTTTTGGATTAAGCAATTGGGCTTCAGACCAGTTGTTTTACATTAGGAAGGTTTGTGGCCTGCACTGTGGTGGGAGGACAGGTGGCTTACATCCTTCTAAGTTGGGAACTGCTGATTGAGGGCTCAGTGTCTGTTATTCTAAAAGTGTATTAGTTCTGGTTTAAGCACTTGGGCTTCAGGCCAGTTATTTTACATTAAGAAGGTTCGTGGTCTGCACTCTTGTGGGAGGAGAGGCTGGACTCTGCCCTTCTGAGCTGGGAATTTCTGGTTAAAGGCTTATAGTGCCTGCATATTTCAACTGTTTCTTACTGTAATTGGTACACCTTGTTTGCTGTAGTCCTCTCTTAAAACCTAGTTGCCTTGTGGTTTTGGCGTCCTTTCAGGCTTGTTGGCTGTTGGTGAAGCACCCACCAAGAGGAGAAAACGCTGAGAGAAGAAAGGAGCCACTTTTGAGATTTTAAGTATTTTCCTCTGTTTATTTGCTAAGTTTTTCTGCATAGTTGCCTAGTTTGAGCATTTTCTGGCTTGTTAAACTTGATTTCTGCATTAGTAGCTGTATTTAGAGCACAACCAAAAGCTGTTTACTGAATTTCCTGTTTGCACTTAATTTTAAAATCGTTTTTTTCTCAAAACTTGCATATTTTCTGTCTTTGGCCTAGCACTCTTGTGTGGGGGTCATTTACTGTACTGTTATAACTGGATATTACTTGTGTACCTCTGCTATCTCTGAAAAAACAAAAACAAAAAACAATCTTGCTTTTTTCCCACTTTTCTGAGATTTAAAAAAGTTCAGTTACAGGCTTGCTGTTCTTGAACTGTTTGTAAGTTTCTGTGATGCCATTTTTGTTTGGGCTAAAGGAAAGTCTCTCTGTTGATCAGTGGCAGTGAAAAACATTGAGCAGCTTCCCTGCCCCCCGTGGGAGTGGTTACTGACTTGAAACTGTAGTTTTATTGGCCATTTTGGGTCAATTCCTGGCTCTTTCCAGCCCCTGCTATCAAGCACGCTTTAGCGCGGAGTTGCCACTAGAGCAGCATCGGGCAGCACTGGTTTAACAAGGTTAAACTTTTTCTGGCTCCATAAAGTCTGTTCTTCATTTTTTCCCTTAGAACTGCTCTACTAGTAATCTAACAGTATATCCCTTAACTAAAATGCGCAGCACTTGTTCCTAAAAGCTTTTTTTTCTCCAAAAAAAAAAAGCTCAGCACTTGTCTTAAAAGCATCTTCTTTTCAGGTTTAGCACTTCTGTATTATACAAAGTCCCTCACTAGTGAACCCCCCCCCCAGGAGTACCCACTTCCTTACTAAGTCCTCTCTTATTCAGTTACACCCCTAACTTCTTAATTTCTCTAGCATGTCGAAGGGCCAGATGCTGGCGTCCTCTCCTGTCCAGTTGGTGAATCTGGGAATATTGAGGCAATGTTACAATTTCCTCATGTACACAGACAACCCTCTCCTCCTCCCACATAACACAAATACTTGCGAGAGATGCAGCTATTTGGCCAAACTGGAGGCTGAGCTCTCTCAACTCAGGACTGGCAAGACCAGACAGGAGGAGAAGGCAACTACACACACCACAAAACCAGTCTCACATAAAGCTATCACAACAATGAATCAAACACATAAACACACAAAGACATACTCGGAGACTCTGAGCAAAAATTTACCTAAACAGCAGAGGCCTCCAAAGCAGACACCCAAGCAACTGCCACCTCATGACACACCACAGGCAACACATAAACCACAAAATCAGTGTGCAAAGCAGTCACAGCCCTTAAGGCCAAATACAACACCAAACATACTTGTCATAGGTGACTCCATAGTCAGACACACTGACGTCCCACTCACCAGGCTGAATAAGGAGAGGGTCACAGTAAGCTGCCTATCGGCGCTAGAATCCGCCACATAACACAAGCACTCAGGTCACTCCACAGCAAGTACAAATATGACACAGTCATTGTCCATGCTGGTGTGAACGACCTGAGACGTACCTCCCTGGACTACATGAAAAGAGACATAGAGGAGCTCTCTGATTATGCAGCCCAGTCAGGTATGACCCTGACCCTGAGCAGTATCCTTCCTTCACCAAGAATGTTGCCACAACATAGAGACAAGATGATCAGCTTTAACAATTGGCTTAATTTCTGGTGTCATTCAAAGGGGATCCAGTGTCTGTCTGCCTGGGATGACATGCTTGACAAGCCACGCTGCTTCGCAAGGGATGGCTTGCACCTGTCACCCCTGGGATTCCGGATATTAGCTAAGGCTCTTGCCAACCCCATAGTGCCTTTTTTAGGCAAGGCTCAAATTCTAAACCTACCACCCTAGAAAACAAAAATGGGAAGAAACTAAGGGTAATGCTGCTCAATGCCAGAAGTCTAAATCTCAAAATGCACACACTCGAGGCCCTTCTCAGTATGGAGAACATCGATGTCTGTGCTGTAACTGAAACCTGGTTCAAGGCTCCTGAGAGCACCCCGGCACTATCAGGTTTTACCTCATATCATGCGTTCCGGCCCCAAAACCCAGACCACACCACAAAAGGAGGGGGTGTATCCATATTCATCAAGGATACCCACACCTCCAGGTTGGTGGCAATGCACGAAGCATCGGAAACCATCCAGGTGCAATTAACCATAGGCAAAACTGCTCTACAATTTGTAGCATGCTACAGGCCACCCTTTCAAACTCAGGAACCCCACACAGCCTTCCTGAAGACACTGGAGGGTATAAATGTATCTCCAAACACCATTATATTGGGTGACTTCAACTACCCGAATATAGACTGGGAACATTACTCAAGCCCCAACTTTTTAGCCCAAAGGTTCCTGGAGTTCATAAATTCAAATGCCATGGAACAACTAGTCACCATTCCCACAAGAGGAGAAAACATACTAGATCTCATCATCACAAACATGGGGACAAAATGCTCCACACTGGAAGTATATCCCTCATTGGTGAGATCAGATCATAAACTAATCTCACTGGAAATCCACATCCCGCCCCCACCCCAAACAAAAAAGACCACAGTGAAGAACTTCTCTAAAGCAAACTTCACACTACTCAAGACTGGTGTGGTATCCTTCAAGGCCCCCGAGCCAGTGGAAACCACAACCCAAGCTGCGGAAGCCCTTACAAATGCCTTCTACGAACACCTCCAGGACTGCATGGATCAGGCAATCCCTAATAAAACCAAAAATCTTTCCACCAAGGGCAAACGTCCAGTCTGGTGGACCCCAGCCATAAACAAACTTTACAATAAGAGGAGAAAGCTGTTACATGATAGAGCAAAATCCATAAAAGAGAAGACACCCTTGATCATTATTAGTAAAAAAATATGAGCACTCATAAAATCATCCAAGGCCAACTTTGAGAGCAAAATTGCCATAGATTCAAAAGACAATCATAAGGCCTTCTTCAGCTATGTTAGAAACCTGGGTGAAATCTCCCAGATATGCTCAGAATTAGTCCAAAATGATACAAAAATCACTGAACCCACAGACATTGCCAACATACTGGCAGACAGGTTCAGTGCAAACTTCACCCCCCTCTCCCCCCCAAAAGGAGAGATAACTATCCCAGCGGAGTGTAGCCTCCCAGACATCTCAAATGCGCAGGTAAAAGCTGCTCTCTCTAAATCTAAAAACACAGCATCAATGGGACCGGATGGTGTCCCCAGCTGTGTGCTACATGAACTCAATGAGGAACTAAACCCGTACATAAGGCAGCTGTTTAATCTTAGCCTTACCACAGGATACGTGCCCAAGGAGTGGCGTACGGCAACTGTGGTCCCACTCCACAAAGGCGGTGCCTCTACGGACCCTGGTAATTACCGCCCCATAAGCTTAACAAGCCTGGTCTGCAAAGCTATGGAGAGGATCATAATGGAACTCATAAACAAAGACATAGGGGACTTGCAGACATTGGACCCGACCCAGTTTGGCTTTGTCAAGGGCAGATCATGCCTTTTGAACTTGGTCGACTTCTTCGAAACAGTCACCAAGGCCATTGATGAGGGAAAGGCAGTCCATACAGCCTACCTTGACCTTGCAAAAGCTTTCGACACAATACCCCACTCAGGTATTATAGAGAAACTTACCAGCTTAAATGTAAACCCATATGTCACAAGATGGGTTGCAAACTGGCTAAAGGACAGAACCCACAGGGTTATAGTTGCTGGCACCATGTCAGACTCCAAGCTGGTCACAAGTGGTGTCCCACAGGGCTCAGTCCTTGGCCCCCTGTTGTTCGGCATCTACTTCTCAGAAGTACAGGCAAACATAGGAGGACTATGGCTGACAAAGTTTGCAGATGACTGCAAACTGGGCGCCATAGTGGAAAGTACATCGGACACAGATATCCTTCAGAGGGGTCTCACGGAAACTGATAGCTGGTGCCAGAGCCATGGCCTGAAGTTAAATGCCAAAAAATGTATAGTCATACCCTTCGGGAAAAACAAGGTAACCCCAAGCTACCATATAGGTGGCAATCCACTAAGCACAGAAGAGGTTATCAGGGACCTGGGGACCCAGGTTGACAGTGGCCTTTCTTTTGACACTCACATTGCTAAAGTGGTTAGAAAAACCTTCTACATTGCCCACCTGATCATGAAGGGATTCACATCCAGATCAACTGAGGTCATTGTTCCCCTGTATTCTTCACTTATCAGACCAATGATCGAGTACAATGCCCCATTCGGGATGTATCTCACCCGACACCTGCAGCAATTGGAGAGACCCCAAAAGTTCCTCACCAAAAGGATAAAGGGATTCCAGAATCTGTCATATGCTGCCAGACTGAAGAAACTCCAGCTCTATTCAGTCACATACCGTCTGCTCAGAGGTGACCTGTGCCTGACATACAAGGCCATGTCCAACCCGGAATTAATGGACATGCTCCACCTCAAAAAATCCAAATCTACCAGATCCACTAGAGCAAGCGACTTAAACCTTAGCACGGATATAAATAAGACATGCTGGAGGGATAGATTTGTCACTCAGAGACTCCCTATGCTGTGGAATAAAATCCCGGTCCATGTGAGGCAGAGCACCTCGCTGGCTCTGTTCAAGAGAAATCTTGACCGGTGGATGGGAGATTGTAGGTTTACCCCGGGAATCATCTCTGTGTCACTGCTGGACAGAGGCACAACAAACTAATGGGCACAATATTTTTTAACATAAGGGGTGGCGTAAGCCACAAAACTTTGGGCTAGGCTTATAAATGCCTTAGGGCAGATAGCCTAGTATAAACCTATGAACCTATGAACCTATATGTTCTTTATTCTTGTCTACTTCTGTCCATACAACCAAATAATCCAAACATCATGTTTCTACTGCTTCCTGTATCACAAAAATAATATATTTCTGTTTTCAATTTTCCTCTTCTATATGCACTTTTATTCAAGTTCCATGACTCTAAATTCCCACATTTTATTATTTCTTCCATTATTTTCTTATCTGCTCTGTTTGCTTTTTTATGTCCCAAGTCAGAATTAAAATCTCCTGTTATTATTATATCTGTATTTACTATACTGTAGTTTAATATTTCTTGAAATAGTTTGACTCTTTCTTTACATATCACATAAGCATATCATGCTAGAAGTCTGCAAATTTTCTCTTCCCACCTAAGTCTACTACTGTTAATCTCCTTAATTTAAGTATAATCCAGATTTTTTATTCCATCTTGTATATTACAACAAGCCCTGATCGTGTTTCTCTACCCAAATTCAATATTATGCCTCCTAACCATAAAGTTTCTGTCTATTCTCATTCTTCTTTATTTATACCTCTAACATTTTATAACACTATTGAATCTACCTCACACATATTGTACCATTCTGACACCCCAATCCTTCTTACTGCATTCATTATACTATTAACTTTGAAATATACAATTCTAAGATTTTCATTCTCCTTAATTTGCAATAAATTAATTATTTATCCAATTTTCTTTCTTTTTTTACTTTTGAACTATATCCTCAAATTTTCTTTTCCTGTCTTTAACCTTTTTTCCAGTCAGACTTTTCTTTTTAACCATTTTCTGATCTATATCATCTCTATCAGTAACTTCTGCCCTAGTTTCCCTCCCCATTCCCTTTTTGCATATTAATCACATTTTTTCTTGAATTATGTCATTTCTTTCCGATTTATCTTTTTATTGATTATCTTGTTGTAATTGTTGTATATTATGTATCTCTGTTCTATTTTGTCTTCCTATATGATATTCTAAACTTTTCTCTTTCTCATAATCCATGCATAAATGTCCTGTTTGTTTACATTTCTAACACTTCTTTTCACAATTTCTGGCATCATGACTATTCTTCTCACATAAATAACATGTTTTATCACAGTTGCTCAGAAAACACTCTCTTTATTGCATGGATATATTAACTTTCTTTTTTCCTATTCTCCAAAAAACCTTCTGATACTTCTATAATCTCAAAGAAAATGTCACAATAAGACTCTTTTTAATCAAAATAAAAGCCCTTACCTCTTATGCATTGATTCCTAAAGGTACAGCAATCTCATCCCCTGTTTAATACCTATCCATTTCTGATTCTTCCTTACTCTGAATTCTTGCTACATGCTTCCTTCTTTCCATTTCTTCTGTTTTCTTTTTCTCCCTTTCTTTCTTATGCTCACCGACCACTTCTGCAAATGTCCTTTTCTTCGATTCTTATCTGTCTTCCATATTTCTTCTTTCCATTACATCTCCACATGATATATCTTTCCTTTCCTCTGGCTCACTCTGATTTACAAGTTCTTCTAACATATCATCCATCAACTCTCTCAAATTAAGTGTTGTAATAACATTTTCCTTCCATCGCTCCTCACCCCTCGAATCTCCAAGCGAGTGCTTTTTACAAAATGTCTTCCATGTCTTCTATTTGAGCTCCCTCTTGCTTCACTATGTCAATTCTTTCCATCTCCGATTCTGCAGATAACTCTGAGGAGTTGTCATTCACATCTGCTCCACATTCCTCTATCACCATGTTTTATATGCCATTTTCTTGGCTGCACTGCACTGGTAATGGAACAGTAGCTCTCATTCATTGGCTGCACACACCATGACTGTAGTGATAGGGGAAGTTCCCTGATGCATTCAGTAAATTTCCGCTAATAACTACCACCTCAGATCTCCCCTCAAGAGGCCACTAGCCTAGTGGGACTACTCTGGTCAACAAAGAATAAATGGTACTTACGTGTTATTGCAACCACAGAATTCGCGGCATTCTTGGCAGGAAGTTAGTTTAGTCATAATGGAACGTGGACGAGAATGCCGCAAATTCTGTTAAATTTAAAAGTTAATTGCTTTAAGTACAAAATGAATAGGAAGGTAACAAGTAAAAATAAAGTAAAATAAGCATAACTTGTATTTCTGTACGTATTAAGTGTTATACCCACCTATGAAACCCTGACAATTTCAGCAGTACAAACAAGATCAGTGAAATAAGAACTAATTTCAATCAATTCAAACAGCGATAGCTATTAAATTTCCACTACAAAAAATTCAGATAGCCAAGCAATAACTTACTTATGATTATAATACTGTCATTTATATATTTTCATTAAAACTATTTACATAAATTAAAAGTGTTGTAACTTCTTTTTTATACATAATAGTCCAATTAGAAAAGGTGTGCCTTAACTTATGAAAAGCAGATTTCTAGTGAGAGTGTGTAATACACTGTGGTCGCATTACAGTCATTCAACTACCTTTATTTTTTTTAAATTGCAATGTATTTCACTTTGCTTGTGTTTACTTCATGTGACTTGAAACATATGACAGCTGCTGCCTACTTTTGTTTTAAAACTGCAGACAACAATTACTTTCTATCATGTATATCTCTAACTGTTATGTATCTCACATTCCGGCAGGAGTACTGCTTGTATATGAGCCTTTTCTGTTGTTCAGAACGTAGTTGCAATAATACGTATGAATGAAATGACAGCATTCTCGGCAGCACGATGTTTCAGTTAAGAAGAGAATGTTGCCGAGAATGCTGTCAGTGCAGAACAGCTGTGGTTGCGCTAATATGTAAGTACCGAATAAATCAATAAAAATAAATAATGCTCCAGTTCATTGCAATCTCGGCCATGGATGATACAGATTTTATTTTCTGTTATTAGGTCACAAATAACCACTGCAAGAAAATACAACCTTTTCTGACAGTGCATTCATTCTGAGAAAATTGGTAGAGTGTACTGGTCAGGCCTGCAAACTTTGTGAGATTTTAAATGAAATCTGAGGGGAAGTTTTCAAAATCCTTGTTAAAATAGAATTTTGCAGAAAAAAAATTATAATGAATTTTCGGTGTTAACATTTTCACTAACAAATTCTTTACATCTCCTGACAAAATCTCTCTCTTCAGAAATGACATTAATGGCATCTGCATTAGAGGACTGCTAGTGCTTCATTCATTTAGAATGCACTTTATTATGCAGGATCTCTAGTATGTCATGGCCATGATCCCCCAAATAAAAGTCTTTTAAAGGTATCCTTAAGCATTTTAATAAACTCTGTATAGTCTGAAAAATACATTTTCCCCTCAAAGGTTAACCATAAAGGAAAGAGTTAACTAATTGTCTTGGGTGTACACTGGTCTCCATGAGGAAAGAATATCCCACAGTGTCTTTCTTATAGCGCATTGTGTTCAACTGATTACCATCAGTATATATTGTTCAATCTGGGTCTATATTAGATAAATGAAAATTTATCTTACCGAACGCTAACATGAGCTAAAATCCCAGAACCCAAAACCAGAATTGTGAGATCGCAGCACAGTGAAGATGGGAATATTTGCCCTTTCCTCACTGTAGTGTGATCTCGGAGTTGGAATATATATTTACCAGGGGGTGTGGGGGGTGCAGCCCCCCACAATTGCAGTTTTCAGTTCTGGGATTTTCGATAATGTCAGCATTCGTTAAGATAAACTTTTGTTTATCTAATATAGACCCTTCAATCTAAATATGAAATTTCACTCCTTTCCACAGTACAGTCGTAGTATATAACAACAATAAAAGCTACAAAAGATTAAACATATCCATAGCTTGCAACCAATAACTCATCGACATATAGACATTAAAGTTTAACTTATGAAAAACAATACTGTTTATTAGATATGACAACCTCCTCAAATCATAGCATAAATAGATTTGCATAGGAAGGGTCATTGTTATCCCCCACTCCCATCGGCTTAATCTGTAGATAAATCCTCTGATTAAACAAAGAAGTTGTATACTGCAATGCATTACAATAAGTCCACAACATATTCCAAAGAAATATGTGAGACAAAAAGGTATATACTGCTTGTAGTTCACCTTGATATTTTGTGTATTTGAACTATTCCTATGTAGCATGGTCAGGAAATATCGCCCTATAGCTATCGAGACATTGTTCAAAAACCACAGCACTGGACCTACTTCTTTAACAAGTCCTTCTCAAGAGGAGAAATAATAGCCCCTGCAGCCTTAAATACTGAGAAAGATGCATAAAGGTTACCACAAGGTATAGGCAATGTGTACACTTAGCGTCATTTTTCTGAGTCACTAGAAAGCATAAAAAATGTGGTAGAGATGTTCTTGAATACAGATGGTGTACACTTATTGTATGCATTAATAACAAAGTGTCAGTAAAGTTGCTTAGTATTCCCAAGATCCATTAATGCTTGAGAACGTTATCCTGCTAGCTGGATGTTACAAGTTCTTATGGACTTTGGGTAAAAGTCAGTGTGAATCTCATTACATCATCCCTAAAGGAGAATGTCATATATTCTTTGCTTGATTGGTTAAATAATTTAGTGAGGTACTATTTATTTCACCTTCATGTCCCGGGTATGAATCTCTTAAAGGCTTTGAGCAAAGGTACAAATTTTCTGGAAAGAGTGACCTTATTAAATATTACATTTTGAATGCTATTTTCCATATCCAAGTATGTGTAAATATCTACCAATCTATATCTATATTAAATATATATATATATATATATATATATATATATATATACACACACACACACACACACACACACACACACACACACACACACACACACACACTCACATACACACACACATGCACACACACACAAACACACACACACACACACACACACACACACACACACACACACACACACTCTTTTGTTGGGCTCATTGGTGTATATTCCTGGGCCTATTCAATGTAGTGTTAATAGTTTTTCATTTATCAAATTGTATTCTGTGTATTCCTATCCAGTCTGTAATTATCAAGACAGTATTACTGTGTTTTTCTACATGCAAATTGCTTAAACTTTTTAAACTTTTACCAGTTTTAATGGCTTGTTCACATAAATACAGAGGAGTAGATGAATTATACTCTTTCAGGTGAGTCATTTGGAAGTTTACTCTCCCTTTAAGAAAATAAGTCATCCTTAATCAGGTATCCTGTGTGCAGTTTTACACTGTTGGTTTTACATTGTAAATGTGATGATATTTAATACTAGCTTTGATTGTCAGTCTTGAAGTATGGTAAAATCCTTAACTGCTAGACTAAGAGAGCTGTTGTCAAGTCTTAAGCAATTTAGAAGGCTGTGCATTTGTAGAAAATGTTTGCATGATTTTCATTTAGCAACTAAATATTCATTTGTTAAATAACTTGAGGTGCGTGCTTGCCTGCAGTGATTAATACTATGTAACTGTTTCTGCTAATTAATGTAAATGATCTTATCTGGAATACTGATACAATATTGATATAAGAGAGATGAAGCTGGGCTTATCCATGCTTGTGAACAAGACCAGATGACAATACCTTAGAGCCGTGGTTCTTAAATTGATTCTATTCTTTTTTTTCAGATAGCATTTAGATTTTTTTTCCTTTGGCCAGATTATTCATTTCAGATTTGCTGTTTTTTTTTTTCTTTTAAATTGTTTAATTGTTACAAGTATAAATGAACTGGTCTTACCCAGCCATCTCAGCCTTTTTCAGTAATGACCAAAGCCAAAAAAGCATGAATAAATGAAAAAGAGGGGAGCATTCAAACTGTATGCAAAAAGTTAACATTGTGCAGGATTATGTCACTGAACATTGCCTTCTGGAGCTGTGACTGAGAACCCTTAACCACTCAGTCTTATTCACAGGTTCATATGTTCATAAGTCTTTACTAGGCTAATAACCACAAAGACCTTTTTAAACCTAGTCATACATCCCAAAAAGTTCTGGTGCCCTTGATAAGTATAAGCAGTGGCTTGGGAGATTAAACATTTACAAGCAGGGGCCTGGGAGATGAAAAATTTACAGGCTGCCATTGTCCATTAGAGACATAGGTGCCAAACCAGGGAGGAATTTCCTGTTCTTCATTCAATTGTACAAGTTACAGTTGAATTGGCTTAAGGAAGAACTCTGCTTCACATGGATGAGGAGCCTGTTCTGTAGATGGGGTAGTCTCTGGGATACATAACTGTCTTTCCAGCAGGTCCTATTTATATCTGGATAACTTTAGAAACTAAAACATTCCTCAAAAATAGGAACAAAGCCTGGACAAACTATCGTAAAAGCAAATCCCAAATAGATAAACAAATATACCTTCAACTATGCAACAAAGCCAAACAACTTATTAAAACAGACAAAATCGCCTACTACCAAAATATTCAGAATAAATATATAAACAACCCAAAAAAGTTCTGGGCTGCAGTCAACTCTGTATTACAACCAGGTAAGACAACCACCCCCACCCCCACCCCCAAAATAGTGAATAACCAAGACAATATCCCCATACAGTTCAACATATTCTTCATGGAAACTATCCACACCCTAGCTAACAACCAAATGAGCCCCAACAACCCCACCCCAACAAAAACACCCTCTTCACTATAAACAAATCTCATTCACCCCATCTTCACCTTCATCCCAGTGCCAACCAAGATCATATAAAAACTACTCCAAAAACTTAAACCAACCTCCACAGCCGCCAATATTTTACCAACAGAATATCTTCAATTAGCCGCTGAATCAATAGCCTATCCTGTCTCCATACTAATAAACAGATCTATCTCTGACTGTCCCATCTATGGGAAATATCTCATATAATACCACTGCACAAAGGGGTTAGGTCTGTAGAACTCAGTAACTATCGCCCTATAGCTATACTGTCCCCCCTATCAAAACTTCTAGAGAGAGTTGTCCACATGCAATTGATGAAGTACCTCCTAGAAAACAAATTACTATCCACACAGCAACATGGTTTTAGAGCCTTCCACAACATCACCACCATGCTTACATCATTCACTAATACCATCAATAACCACAGAAATAACGGACTGCTAGTATCTGCTACACTCTTAGATTTATCCAAAGCTTTTGACATGGTCAACCATGATAAAGTGCTTCATTCACTAACCACCCTAAATCTTAGTATCTCTGCTATTTCTTGGTTTATGAGCTATCTAAATGGTAGGCAGCAAGCTGTAAAATGGCAAAACCAGCTGTCTCCCTTATTGCCTGTCTTTCTAGGGGTACCCCAAGGCTCTAGCCTGGGTCCACTGCTCTTCACCCTATTTACTAATCATCTACCATCCACATTCCCAAAGCCTCAATAATCCAATATGCAGACAATACCACCATAATCTGCACAGCCAACACCCTAGACCACCTCCTCCCAAACACAAGAATGCTTTTCCCTAGCCAAAACATGGATCACCAACCAGAACCTCATTCTAAACCCGGCTAAAACTAAACTACTCCTCTTCAGCCCTCACAGATCTCTACCCCCCCTCATGTAACTTTACAATCTCCTTACACAACACCACCATCTCCTGCACAAGTCACGCCAAACTGCTAGGCCTGGAAATTGATAATCACCTTAAATTTGACATTCACATTTCCCAGACCATAAAAAAGGTTCATAAAAAATGGGTCTACTCTATCACAACAAGCAATTTCTCTCCAACCACTCCAAGATTACTACAGCCAGGACACACCTCCTATCTTTTATGCCTCCCCTGTGCTTACCAATCTCAGAAAAACAGACCTAAACAAACTAGACAGCTGTTACAATAAGATAGCTAGGTTCACCACAGGATCCTCTTCTAGAACCCAAAACTGTGAAAGCCTAAAAAAACTCAACTGGCTAGAACTCCCACTAATACTTTAAGTCAATCAACTATCACTCGCACACAAAGTACTACATCATTCAGGCAACACTCCAGCCCTACAATAACTACTTCAACCCTATACCACTACCAGATCCTTAAGACCAAGTACCCAACACCTCCTCAAGGTAACAAAATTCAACAATGAGGCAGGTAAATCCGTTTACAGCCACTACATCTCCAAAATTTGGAACTTCCTTCCTGCCCATATAATAAGTAACAACTCCTCAACCTAATTTAAGAAACTACTTAAAATACACTTCCTGAAACAGAGCTTTTGCTCCTGTACCACCCCTGTCTAGTAATTCATTATTATTTGTTATTATCAACTAGAGTAATACTGTATCTACAGGTTTTTATTGTCCAGATGTGTAGATGTAAAGTCTCATCATTGACAAGAAGACTATTGTATATCCATTTTCTCTAATGTGTAAGAAATGTGTCTTGTGTAAGTTGGCAAATGTGCCTTTTTGTTATACTTGCTGTCTTATATGTTAACAATAAAATTGTTTTGGAGCTTTTCTCCCCAGGCCTCCACTGAAAATGGACATATATCCAGTTGGACTCTCCCAGTTAACAAATGTAAAATGAATAAATAAATAAAATAAATATCACATGCAAGATTTAAGTCCTTAGAACTGATAATTCCGGTGCTGTTTGCTTTGTGGATATGCAGAAGGGCCATCGGATTGGTGTCTGATAATGCCTTGTACGCCAGGCATAGATCTCCCCTCAACAGTCTGTAGGAGACAGAATAGAGGGATAGGGCCTTGAGGTGGTCTGCATAAGACATGTTACTTATGCCTTGTATTCTTTTTGTGAGAAATCTCTGTGGACATTCCAATTGTTGAATATACCTCATTAAGTACATACCAAAGGGGGCACTGTCCTCAGTCATAGGTCTGATGAATGCTGAACACAGTCGATCAATGAGTTCCTTGCACCTAGATGCCATACCTTTTTTTATACGTGCCACAACATAGAATTAATTCCTTACTACTGTAGACATGTGATGGTCAAAGGGTACATTACTGTCTATGCATGCCCCAAGTCCCTGACTACTAGATCACCTCTCAGGGTGTAATGTCAATATGATAGTTACCAGGGGTGGATGACTTCCTGAAAGAAACTATTATGCATTTCTTGGCCTTTAGTTTTGGTTAATGGCTCTGGCACCAGTTATTTGTCTGTGTCAGCTCTTCCTGGAGAATATTTGTGTTAGTGGATTATTCTATGACTGCTCCTAATCATCTGTAAATTTAGTCAGCCAGATTGGCATTGGCATTGACTTCAGGGAAGTAAATGCCAAAAAGGAGTGGTCCCAGGGCAGATCCCTGAGGCACTTCACTTGTGATTGTCTTCTTTGTAGAGGTAGACTCCCCAGTTCTAACTTCTTAGGTTCTGTCTGTGAGCCAGAAGGCTACCACCTAGGTGACATAAAGGTTTATTTTATTTTTTTATTTTTTATTTTACATTTGCTGACCAGGATAGTCCGACTGGATGCATGTCCATTTTCAGCGGAGGCCCGGGGAGAAAAGCTCCAAGGGTAAGCAGATACAGCATTACATAATACCAGCATTACATATTACAAACAAGTTCCACAGGTTACAGTTAATCCTGAGCACAAGTCAGGATTAAATTAAATTACACAGTAAACTGGTTAACAGATTTTTACACATTCTAGAGACAGTTAGCCAGGCTTGATACATTGACATGACCAGTTAAGTGACAAATGTTGTTTGAGTCTAGTTTTAAATTGACCTAAGGTGGAAAGTAAGGTAATATCAGCTGGAAGAGAGTTCTAGGATCTACTTACAGAGTTTGCAAAGAGAGAATCACCAGCTGTGTTATTAATTTTGCCAGTCTGAATTAGTAGTTTGTTAGAGGATTGAAGTGGTCTAGGATTGTTATAGGGGGTGATAATATTTTTCAGTGCAGGAGTATTGTCTGGGATATAGAGGATTTTATAGGCCATAATCAGTTGGTTATACTGGATTAGGCTGGGTAGTTCAAGCCACCCAAGCTGATTTAGATTGATGCAATGATGTGTCCTAAAAGGCAGCCCAGTGGCAAACCTGGCAATGTGGTTGTAGCAAATTAAGAGTTTGTTAAGGACAATCTTGTTTAAATTTGAGAGTAGAGGGGATGCATACAGAAGGGTTGAAAGAAGGTGCGAGCGAGCTATGGCAATTTTAGCTGGAGGGGTTAAGAAGGCTTTTATTCTGTAAATTGACCCTAGTTTTTTATTGATGGTTTTGATAGTTTGGTTAACATGTAGGTCAAATTTTAGATTATTGTCTATGATGACACCTAATAGTTTTGTAGATGGGTTGGGGGAGATTATTGTGCCATCATTTGATTTTATGGTAAAGGTGAAAGCGGTAGATCTACGTGTTGGTGAAAATAACAGCATTTTAGTTTTTTGGGGGTTTAGGATCAGACGATGTTCAGAAAGCCAGTTTTCTATTGTATTAAAGGTGGGCTGGGTAGCTGAGCATAACTCTACTGGAGATGTGGCTGAGCAAATCAGAGTACAGTTATCAGCATATTGGATACAGCTGACTTTTGGGATGACAGTATAAAGTTCATTAATGAAGATGGAGAACAGCAAGGGCCCTAGTATAGAGCCTTGTGGTACTCCAAGGGTGTTAGGTAGAAGGTTAGAGAGTTTGTTCTGCCAGAGGACAGCCTGCTGTCAACCATTCAGGTAGGATTGAAACCATTGGAGGGCTCCAGTATCTAGACAGAATGTTTGCAGGGTGTGGATTAAAAGTTGGTGATCAACCATATCGAATGCCTTGGAAAGATCCATGGCATGTTTACACCTAACGTCTTGAGTTTGTCAACAATGCCCAAGTGAGATATTCTGCCAAATGCTTTGGCCAAGTCAACGTAAACAGTGTAAACGATTTTGCCCTCATCCATTACTTTGGTGACCTTCTCAAAGAAGTCCACCAGGATGTTAAGTAAGCATGACCTGCCCTTGACAAAACCAAATCGGGTTGGTTCCAGTGTATGGAGGTTTCCTATGTCATTATTAATCATTTCCATGATAATTCATTCCATGTCTTTGCATATGAGATGATTTTGATCTTTTGCAGATGAGATTGCTGGGATTTGCTATCAAAGTCTTAATGGATTGGACATTAGTTGTAAACTATGGTAATAATAAAGTAAATTTTTACCAACTATGTTAGTAGTGATATAAATATTCAACATTATCATAGAAGAGAGGTAGCCATATGTTACAGCATCATCTTAAAAGAACCACCAGCATTTAGACTCACAATATACAAAGCTGTTCTTTAGTTAGAAGGATAGAACTGCCTTCCTTTCATTTTGATTTTCATGTGACAAGCCTACATATCCATGTCACTGATGAATAGAAAGATTAAGTCTCCATTTAATGCAAATGCAAACATCACAGTATACTTTGTGGCACATCTGCATTCATGTATTTATCCATATGATATGTTTAAGCGATCACTCCTGATGGCTGGCAACTAGATTAGCTGTTAGAAAGGCTCATGTTATGCATTGCAATTCTCATACTGCCAGACAGCAGAAATGTAAACTGACTTGGCTAAAACATACTAGAAACTGGTAACCTGAAACAGCCATTTTTTTACTTTTTATTTTTTATGTTTTTCGCATAATTTGGCAGGCACGTATCTTGCTCCTGAACCACATCACTGCGTGTCTTTACACTCAAACTACTGGACAGTGGGCTTTATCAGCTTGAAGGTTCACAAAGTGGATGCAAGTATGAAAATCTCTTCTGCAAAAGAAAGTAAAGCAATTTTGGATAGAACAGAATAATCTGCTTTTAGGCTAGTGAATGTAAGACAGTTTGTGGGATTCCTTAACAATTGTATAGGCTTCTTCCTAAGCCTACATGATGTAGGCATGTTAGTATGATGAGCAGGAGTGGTAATCCAATAGTCTACATGTTTGCAAGCACCTTCTTCTGGCCAGAAATAATATTCATGGTCATGGAGAAGTGCTTCAGTGTACGAGCACAGAATTTAATGTTTTTCTACATGCACAATCACAGAATGTAAACAAAACAGCTTACTTATAGGCAAAGCTAAGAAACAAACAGGTGCTGTAGCCCTGAAATATTAAGAGCAAGACACGTGAAATAATTCAGAAGGAAGGTAATTGAAATGGGGGAATTGTACACAAATAATAATAATAATAATAATGGTTTGTACTGCATAATAATTAATAAGAAAGAAGAAGTGGGTAAAAGTGTTGTCGTATACCACAGGCAAATGTGCTAGTGTCAAAGAAATATTTGTAACATAAATCCTGCCATATTGATGTAACAACAGTTAAAATATCAATGATAATAACAGTGTCAAGCACACAAAAGTGGACATGCTAACAAAGGATTTCATAAGATTATAAGGCTGCACTGTAACAAAGAGGGGTTAATAAGTGATATATATGTTAATAAAATGCTGTGTTGAGATAATAGTTAGCAAGGACAGAAGATACATTATGGGGTGCATTCATAGACTCCAGTTATTGCATATGAGATGTATGAACAGAGAATTTACGTATGCAAACTAATATTAGTAATGTATTCTCCAACACAGCCTGTATACAGAAGAATGGACATTACAGATGTAATGTCATGTACATCAGAAATGGACATGTTTTAACAACAAAATGCCAGTTGCACCAACAGGAAAGGGGTTTATCACCTATAAGCATGTAATAGACAAGCAAACTTTGTATAGTCTTGCAAATGATAAATCCATCCATCCATAACTACTTTTCCCATTTTTGCACATGTGGTCAGGGTGTCACTTCAACAGTGACAATCATCTAGAGCAAAGGGTAACAGTGCCGAGTTGCTAGCCTTCCCACAGTAGTTCTCCCACATCACACACGCTCACACCAAATGACCAATTTAGAGTTTCCAATCCACTTACTGCATGTCTTTGTAATGTGAGAGGAAACCAGAGCACCAAGAGGAAATCCACACAAACACAGGAATGACATGCATACTCCACACGGAAAGCAACATAGCAGAGAATCAAACCAGGGAACTTTTTGCTATAAGGCATCAATGCTATCCACTGTGCCACTGTGCCACCCTTGCAAATGCTAAATGATAATCTAATAATGCACAACATACATAGTGACAAATGACAACAAAGTGATTACTAGGCTAATGACAAAGCAGCCTTTATAATCCTAGCCAATAATACCCGGGATATGACAATATTATAACTTAATTCCCCAGATATGGTATGGGGTAGTACCAGGGTAGTGCATCTTTGGGAGTTGGAGCCTGAATCATTTTACAGACTGCCTCTGTCCATAAGGGACACAGGCAGTAACCCGGCAGTGAATTTATGGTTCCCCATCCATTTATCCAAATTCGTTTTGAAGGGAGTGAGGGACAGGCTCCATGATATCCTCCATCAGTCATGTCTGCTCCTTCAGGGTAACAAAATCATCACCTCCACTGGCACTGCTCCCAGGGGGTGTCACTGCACCAGCAGCTGAGGCAGAGCTACCTGACACAGGTGGAGCATGTAGGGTATGGGATGTGGAGGCAACAATTATAGGCTGTGATCCCAAGTGCTGGGTGTCTGTGCTGCCATCTGTGGAGGTGTGGTGGGTTGAGCTGCAGTGGTAAGTCTACCTCTATGTGCTGCTGGTCATTTATTTTTCTATAGCAAGGTATGCAAACAGTGGAATGTTAAAATAAAACCCAAAAAACAGAGATAGGTTGTGGGAGACCTACAAAGAGATAATTAGATATGTGGCATGTCAGATTAATTTATTTTTTCAATAACTTTATTTAGCAATAGATAAACAGTTATGATAATTTACTATTGTACACCTTTGCCACATGCATATATGATGGAAAGGTATTAATTGTCATAAAATAAACAAATCTCACTGCTATGATATAACAAAGAACAGCCTATATTTCCCTATGATGGCTAGAATATATGCATTCAAATGTAATTGCAATTACCATAATTGAGTTGTTCCTGACATATTATTGCTATTAATATTTTAAAAGTATTCAGTAATAAAATGTAATTGCTGCATTCTGTTTGTAAGCTTGAAATCAAAGATTGACGTTTGCCTGGTCAAGATCCTAGTGATTGAGGGAATGAAATTAAATTTCTGGCTTGAATTCGGACCCGAGTTATACTTAACCCCTGTCTGTGTGAAGTGCATTAATCTCTCCTGGTGTGCCTCATGGTTTGCAGGTATTTCCTCTACAGCTGTACAGTACAATAAGAAAAGAAACATATATAAAAGCATGAACAGTAAATATGTTGGCTGGCTAGATCATTAATGCCATATCATAGACAGGTTATGGGATTAGTATACTTACACAACTGAGGGGTGGTCACAATCCAAAATTCAGCCTCCCATTGACTTGTTGTGCTTCTTAAAGTCACTACAGCGGTGACAACATTGCACCCCAGAGTGTGTGGAATGCCAGTTGCACTAAAGACAGCCTTGGCTAAGCTATTCCAAGCCTCAGCCTTAAAGTGAGACCGATAATATCCTCCTGCAGCACCTTCACAAGGAGTTCCACAAATAACCTGGACGCCTCAACACCCCACCCTCATGCTCTAAATTTAACACCATTCTCTCCCTTGCCAACCATCTCTACAAAAGTCAACCTACCAAAATATATCAGAACTGGTGCCCAGTTCATATGTCACGTCACGTGTATGTGGTTGTGCACAAAGATGCACAGCTTTGCCAACTGGATTTGTAAAATTGAAAGCAGATGGATTCCTTGTCAGACACATTTTCAATACTTGCATCACATAGCAGTAAAGGTGTGAAATATGGCATTAAGCTTTGGTATGTGTGATGCTCAACCTATTGATGCAAGTTCCAGTGTTCAGCAATAGAATACTTACTGCCATGTCTTTTAACCCTTGCAGTTCGGAAGGAGAAAAAGGATGAACTGTGACATATTGTGATGTTGGGGTTTACACAATTTCCAAATTTTGTTGTACCAGCTGGGAACCTAACCCATTGGACAAAACATGCAAAAATTGAAAGTTAGCTGATTAATTGTCATTCCTACAAGATAACTACCTTTTAAGGATGTACATTAAAGATATAATAATTTCTGAATGAATGCACATACACTCCAGAGAGGTCTGTATGTGTGTGATTTTAATTATTCCTGAAAATGCATTCCAATGTAAATGTCAGTATTTCTGTTTGTAAATATATTTGAGATGAATGCAGTTGAATGAGTTGAGTTATACAGACTGAGTATGTCACATAAATGTTACTTACCTGTCTTAAACACACAGGATATGTGATTACTCTTAATGATTATAACAAAAGTATTGTGCCCATCATACATATAAAAGCAATTTTTAAATTAAATATCATTGCCATGTTTAAGAAATTGGACATACATTACCTTCAGGTTATATGTGAAGCATTGATGTTATATGCTAAATAGAAATGTTTAGTTCTACAAGCATTTTTAATACATTTTTGCAAGAAATATGTTTAACATTATCATTTGCCTTTAGTTTTACATTCCAAATCAAAATTTTGTGAGAAATGGGATATTTACATCCCTTGTAAAAGGATCTTTCAGCTGGAATTAGTCATCTGTATTTGTTATCTAAACTCAGTGCACTTAAACCTTGTACCACAGAGATAGGCAAATAATAAGTGCCTTTTCTGTACACAGTACTGTTCAGACTGCTGAGGAAAGTACAATGTTGCCAAGGGTGTTTGCACTACATAAGGCAGCCTAAACTAGGCTTTTCAGTTTTTCCCTTAGGTAGTGAACGAGCAAGTGCAGATGTAATATATATATATATATATATATATATATATATATATATATTATGAATAACTGAATTGTGATCTCTAAATAGAATTCAAACAACACATCATGCATCTTATTTTTCTCTGTGCACTTCAGTTACACCTTATGTCACAGAGAAATTTACCTGACAGGTGTATTTTATTCACTGTGTACTATCCAGAGTGTTACCGGCTGCACTGTACCACCAGTGCTGAGGAAAGGGCAGTGTTGCCAGGTGTGTTTGTGCTACATAAGGCATCCTAAACTATAATGTTCACTATTTTCCTTAAGTAGGGAACCATGTTTTCACACAACCAACAGGAGAGCAAATTTAGATTACAAAAAGCATTACATAATGAGAATAAGTGCAATGTGGTCTCTAAACAGGATTTGAGCAATCTATCCTGTGCCTTATTTCACTCAATTCACTAAATTTATACCTTGTGCCATAAATATGGACATCCATCAGATGCAGTCTCAGCAGTAATTACTATCTGTGATGCTGAGTTCTGTGCATTGACGCCATGTACTGTATATTTGCCCTACATAAGGCAGCCTAAACTAAATGTTTTACTTTTTCCTTAGGCAGTGAACAGTATTTGCCTGCTGCTGAAAAGAGAAAAGGCATTAGAAGAAAATATATGATAATGAAAGAAGCTGACAGTAAATTAAATGTAATCAATGGATATGTGTAGCAATGAGCAGAGCAAGAAGTGCATTCAAGTGCCACATTCATCCTTGTCACATCTCATTGCAAAATTAGAAAGGTACTTTGTTAGAAAGGTACTTTGTGGAACACATTATCAGACTTGTACTTAGTGCAAATAAAGTGAAGGTGGACAGACAAAAGCTCAAATTGTTAACAGTAGTGACAGGTGTTGCTTTGTAAACAACACAGTGGTATCCCAAAATGTGATTAAATATATGTTCAGCCTCCATCTGTAACATTATCACTTACATGGATTCAAGCTCTGCATCAGCTGACCTTTTCTATAAACTCCTTGCACTTACGCCTTGTGACACAGAGAAAGTTACTTAGGTGTATTTTCTTCATTGTGTACTATACAGAGTGCTGACAGCCTTGCAATGCCAGCAGGCTTGTGTGCACTACATAAAGCAGTCTAATCTAAAATCTGCATTGTTTCCTTACATCATGAAAGTGCATTTCACACTGCAAAGTGGTGCAGAAATGCAAAAGGTAACATTTATCAGAATCATTCACTCCAACCTTTCGGGATAAGTATTTGAAGTAACATGAAATGAATCCCAGCACATATCTAGCAATGAGCAGAGCTATTATTACATTACATTGATACATTCAGCCTTCTCACATCTCCTTGTCACATCAGTAATTTCATGTATATTTCACAATATCATGACCTGAACTAATGCCATAGGAATGGAGAGGGGCACAGAGAACAGCAGAAATGCTTTCATTATTCACACAGTAATACAATAAATATTGACATAATTTCAAAAGACTCATCTATCTGTCAATTTAGCCAGTAATGACCTTATTTGAGTTTCTCACATCAACATATTCATACACCAAACTGAGTGTCATGATTTATTATGACTTCCCTAAGTAAAATGATCTGGGAACCGGTTTGAAACTCTGCATCACCTGTACTATTTCTGTAAGCTCAATACACTTAAACATTTTGCCACAGAGATATCTGTGTGACAGCTTGAATTTCTTTACTCAGTAATGTCCAGACTGCTGAGGAAATCACACCAATCCCAGTCTTAATTGTACTACTAATAGCAGTCCAAATATAATTTGCCAGTTTTTACCTTGGGCATTGAGCTGCCATTCACTGGTACTAACAGCTGCCAGCCAATGAAGCACAATGCCAAATGGCAAGCAAATGGTTAAGGAAAACAAAATATGTTGAAACAACTACTTAAAATGTACATTTCTGATGTTTAACCATCTTTATTATCTTGCAACAAGAACCAGTATGGATCTGAAACCTCAAACAAGGGTATTAAGAACAACCATTGATGAATATTTCCTGTATTTGCTGCAGTAATATATTTGCAATTAGAAAAAGTGTTTAGATGTACTTACTGGTGATGTGACACTATCAAATCACATTGAAAGTGCAATATAAACAAGTTATGAAAGTTGTCCTTTCTTATTTAAAAGTAAATGTCTGAATATATTGTGATATTGCCAACAGTTAAGATCTTGAAGAATTTATTGTAACTGAACAGTGCACAGTACATTGAGTAGTATAACTACGATGCATTATTTTATAGAACTTTACATCATGAATATACAATTTATTTTTTACATATGGTGTTAGATACAATGTTTCTTTAATTTTACAAGCTGTTCATAAAATGATTTGATTGAATCAGGTGGGTCATGTGATTCCATGGTTCTGTTTTAATAGTTAGGTCTGATTGTGTATTTTTATCTCTGATGAAACCAAAAAACAACACCAAACTGCTGTAGTACCAATATAATGAAGTTCTAGGATATAATAAATAAATGAAAGTGCTCAGTTAATCTAGACCCGTGTTGGAGTCTGTTTCTTTTACTGGCTTTAGTGGAATTGTTTTGTCATTTCCCTTAGTAAGGGGCAATAACTGTGGTCATTAAAGCCAACATATGAATGTTCTGAGTGTTGCTGCTCTAAATCAGTCAATGCACTTTCAAACTTTTTGGTAAGTCTCTTCCCTGACACACCCTCAGAAAGTGTACATTAAAGAAGGGATATTAATCATAGACACCTGCAAAACACTAACAGGTAACTCTTCTCAGTGATTTTCATTGCATTGCTAGAGCATTTGCATGTAACCATGTACCTCCATACACCATGTTTACATTCCCTACACTTTAGTGCAGATTGAAATATTAGGAATGCTAATGATTTAATACCTCATTTGCATACTAACTGTGCTCACATGACAGACTCTGTACTATATAAAGGTAATTGTGTAACTAATGCACTTCTGTCAACATGGGGAGACTGTATGGATCCAGAGAGTTTCATAGTGCTAAATAAACACAACTTTTGGAGACGCATCTACTTTCTACACTGCTTTATTGTCTAGGTATGTTGCTATTTCTTACATAATATTTTATTGTAACATTAACACATGGATTGCAATGCCAATGACCTCTATAGTTATCTCCTACCATTGCTTGGAACAAGCTTGCACTCCAAATCAGACAAATAATTCAACCCAAAAGAATTCAAATTAGCTACAAAGGAATACTTAAAAACACTCTGGTCTTGTCATTGCACACATCCCCCTGTCCTTCTCCATAAAAAACTACCCTTTAGTTGACCACTGTTTCCTTACCTTTTAGCTGTCACTCTGCATAGCTTTCCCAGTCCCTTAACTTAACTCCTACTAACTTACCCCTCAATAAGCTCAAATAAAAAGCTAAAGCTTATACTGAACTAACACTTTTTTTACTATAAGAATATAATTATATCTTGCATTACCTGCATCATAAATGTTTACCTTTTAAATTTGTGAACTTGCACAATGTTGTTAATTACCTGCTAATATTGTAAATATTATAATTATCCCTGTAAGTGCTTTTGTTGTGTTTGTATCTTTCTGTGGAGCTTTACTCCCTGGGCTTCTGCTGAAAAAGGGCTATTTGTAGCTCAGACAGACTACTCCCAGTCAACAAATGTAAAATAAATAAATTAATTCAAACACATTTTTTATCATAATGTTTTTTTCTTTATCCCTTGCTTTTGGCATTGCCCAGGTATGTCAGTTATGTCTGCATTACAAACAGTATGATACAGAATTCTACCTGACCTATATTTTGTGGGTTGTATTTAATTGTTATTTGCATAGTTATTTCAGATGAATATTTTATAATTTTGTAGCAAGGTCTGGCATTTTTACATGAGACAGCACAAAGAAAAATGTGTTAAGTTTGTGATTTCTACCTCACTGTCCACCACAACAGTGGAGATGGTACTTATAATAGATGTCTTTCATTTCTACTGCTACATTCTACTTTATTATTGTTAATGTTGTGATGTATTATAAAGATCTACAAACTTGTGTTATCTGTATTACAGAACTGTTATAGTTTGCTGTTGATATTTCATTTAGAATAATTTTTTTGGAGGAGGGGAAGGCTATCCCAACATGTGTGTAGTAACAGGGAGTATTACCTTTTTAAAGTGTTGTTTGCATGATGGATGCATATACTGATATATAATTGAGTTTACAGCCATCCTGTCTATTTATTATATATTTAATTATGCATCTGTTTTCTGTTTCATCTCATTCAGGGATATGGGACCCAAAAATAAATCTGTACCCTACAGGCCACCATACACTGATGCAGAAAGTGAGGTAATTATACATGCCTTACATTGCCATTGAGCTTTTGTCATAGGGAGACATAGAGGTGATCAATCTGCTTGAGACCAAATATGGCTAAAGGTGGGTGATGAGATCAGTACTGTCAGATGGTATGGGAGAAGTTAGTCCCAGATACTACACTGGGAAAATGACATGATAAACTCTGTCCACTGTAGGGCAGCTGCAGTTGCTTGTGAACAGGTGGCTACAGAAGGTGGTCCTGCTATAGAACAATCAATAACTGAAACAGAGGAGTTCTTGTCCACTGTCAGAGATCCAGATAGCTCAGCAGAGAGTTCACACAGAATCCTTGATGTCTATGCCGATGTGGATGACACACCCAGAGTGTCTCAAGCTGAACTTCCAGGTATTCAAAATGCAAGTGTCATTGCTATATATATTATATGTGTATATCTTAAATGTGATATAGATTTATATCTATATATCTATGTATATATATATATATATATATATATATATATATATATATATATACACACACACACACACACACACACACACACACACACACAGGGGGAGACAGTATGAGTCACAGAAGAGGGTGTTTGCTGGCGGGGGGGATCCAATTGTTAGCTACCTTTTTGTATGAGAACATTCTTAATCTGCACATGTAAAGAGAATTGTTCTCTTTTTCTTGTTTCATTTGCATTCTGACACATATCAGCCTTCTTTCCTTTCCCCTCCACACATACAGGGAGATCTGGATTGCAGGCTGCCTGCCCACCTGCACATAGTAAGCACTTATTTAGTTCTTCCTATTACTGTATATAAGGTCAACTTGGGTCTAAATAAGAGTAAAATATGTGTTGCTTTAGCATCTATTAGAGTTTAACATATCTTTCATATAAGAAAAATATGTGATCAATTTTATTCTTTCTTTCTCTGTTGTGTTTATGTCTTGTTGTCCTAGGTGATCTTGGGAGTGGCACTGTGGTACTCCTACCACCTAATGTCAGATTATTGGTAGCCTTTGATAATGGTGGTGATGATGAAGAGGCAGTCTGGGGGATGCAGAGAGTCAGTCTGACACTGAGGTTGTGGCTCCCTCATTTCATGCCCTAATTTCAGACACTACCTACAGATACCCATGACATAGAGAGCTTTGATGTAGGACAGTTTGAGGAGGACACAGTTAGTCAAGGTAGTGTGGTTACTCTGGTTGCAGAAATGGTAACATTTCACCATAGCCATTGTGAGGGTGAAGTGGCACACAGAAGTGTTGGCAGAGGTGCTCAGAGGAGGCCTGGTGTACAACCTCTTCCTGAGGCTGGTTTGTCATTAGGTTCCACCAGATGTATGTATAGGGCCATAGTGGAGGCACAGGCATGTTCCACCAGGGCCTTGTAAAAGACAGTGCAAGTACTAAATGTCATGTATTCTGATATGCATGACTCCCTGAATCATGTGGGTGACTCTTTGGACAGGATGAGTGACACACTGGATCAGGCAGTGTCTAGGATATGACATCGGTTGGATAGGCCAGAGAGCTGCTACATCTTCTGATGTTAGCAGACATAGCTGTGCTCATCCAGCAGACATCTCTCACATTCAGGTAGGAGTCTGATCTTTAGTCAGGGCTGTGGAATTAGCAGTGCAACTCCTGGCAGAGGTGGTTCTCATAGATGGGGGTGAGAACACTGAAATGACTTATCTACCATGTACGGCTCGCACCTGTCTGAGATGCCAGGCTGTTGTGATAGCATAGTGCTTGACTGTATTCATGCAGACACACACACACATATGAAAAAAAGTTAATGTTACATACCACCTCACACACATGCAAGCTATCTAAACAGCAGTACTGTTTAGTGCTATACATTTGTTGTTACTGGTCCTGAACACTGTGTACTCTGATAGATACCTGTGTTTCTTACTCACACATACTCACTTCTTTCCTTGGAACCAAAACAACCGCCAACTGGTATAACGATTGAAGCAAGAAACTGGTAGCAAGCCAATAAGGAGAATAATACCGGCAATTACAACTTCGAAACACAATACTGCCAATATTCCAAAGGTATATGGATTCTTCACAAGAAGCACACCACCAGCTTAAAACAGCTCCTTTATTAAACCAAAGCGTTTTCCTTGTATTTACCTAGGTTTCGTCCGTACCAACGAACTTCATCAGAATACAAAGCACAATCTGTAAAACATTCTTAAATACATAAAACTCCACCCTATTAATTACTTAATTAATGTCAGCTGACTCATAAATAACATTTTGTATTAATGAATCACATTACTAAAAAATACTCTAAAAACTACCTAATGTAAACCCAACACTGTGTTGTATATTAAAGAAAATGTATAATATAATATAATATAAGGCGTCCAACACACAATTTATTTCCTACATAATGTATCGATATAATTTAATTTGATGCAACTAGTGACAAACTCTTAAATAATGAAATTTATATAAATATGTGTATAATAAATATGTATATAATATATGCATAGGTATATATATACCCTCAATGTGTAACATTGATAATTACTTCTATATATAAATTCAGTATATATGTTTCATATAATATAGTAAAAAATGTATTAAACAATGTGTAAAAAATGTTTGTATGGTATATAAAAATATGTGATATTGTCATTCCATATTGAAAATTAACCATTAACAAGAACAATAACAACAATTTATTATGTACAGTGTGTATTAATTAAACTATAAACACTGTATAAACTATACAACCCTGATTAATTTTACCTCTATGTCCCCTTTAACCTATTTATTTTTAATAACGGTGTAATGATGTGATATTCATTTAGACCAGGTATGTTGTATGAGTCCAAAAGAATCTGCCATTTCAGTTCTTTTACATCCAAGTCATATTGTGTAATCCTACCCTGTTGGTCATACATAACTTGGTCAATTACACAAAATTTTAAATTATGTCCGGCATTACTAATAATGTGTCTAGCTAAGGCATTGGTTGTTTTTGAATGTTGAATATCTAACAAGTGTTCTTTTATTCTTTCTCTAAAATGCCTGCTAGTTTTCCCAACATAGAATGCCCTACATTTTTGACATAAAGCAAGATAAACAACATTGGATGTATAACAATTAAAGTGTCCGTTGATGTTGATGTTGCAAGCATTTACAACCATATTGGTGCCTCTACAATGAATGTATGTACATACAGAGCACCTACTGCATTTAAAGTTACCTTTTGTTCTAGTATTGTATCTATCTATTTTATTATTATTTTGTTCGAACATGCCCTTAAATGACAAGCTTTTTCTGTATATAAATTTAATCTGTCCTTGGAACAAGTGACCACAAATATTATCCCTTACCAAAATGTTCCAATTCCTTTTAATTATAGTTTCAATAATTTCAAAAGTATCATTATATATTGTTATATATAGAGGAATATTGCTGTACTTAGGTTCAACACAAGGGTCACTTGTTTTACATCTTTGCATTGAAAATCCATGCTCAAGTATTGCTTTATATGTCCCATTATTCCTTTTTTCCTTTACCTCTTGAAGAATGTTTTGACAAAGTTGTTCGGGATAGCCCCTATTGGAAAATAATTGTGACATATACTTCAATTCCTCAATAAATTCCTGATCATCGCTCACCATCCTGGCCGCCCTGACCATCTGCCCCTTAACAATGGCTTTTTTCTGATGGTCAGGGTGCCAGCTGTTAAAATGTAAGTATGAGTTTGAGAATATTGACTTTCTATAAATGCTTGTTTTTAAACTATTTGTTTCTTTATTATAAGATAGCTTTACATCCAAATAGGCAATATTATAATGACTAACTTGATAAGTAAATTTAAAAAATCTAACAGTCATATTAATCTACTCAAGGAACAAATTCAAAGCACTCTCATCATGATCCCAGATGATAAAAATATCATCCAGGTATCTGGTATACATTTTAATGTGTTTATAATACTCTGTTTTAAATATATAATTATTTTCCAGGGGACTCATAATGAGGTTGGCATACATTGGGGCACAAGGTGCCCCCATTGCTACTCCATTAATTTGCTGATAATAGCTACCCTCATAATACAAAAAGTTATTGTGCAAAACAATCTCCATCAAGTTAACAAATGTGTTGATTCTTTCCTGTTCATACAAATGTGTTTCAAATAATTGTTCCTCCAGCCATATAAGTCCTATGTCATGCGGTATAGTTGTAAATAGGTTGCATACGTCCACTGTTACAAAATAATACCCGTCTTCCATATTAAATTCTTTTAGTCTACTCAGGAAATCCTATAAATCTTTCGTGATGTATGGGAATCTTGACATACCTTCTTTGAAATAATAATCTAAAAATTGACTAATGAAGCAAGTTTTGCTTCTCTTTCCATCCACAATGGGTCGAAACTGCAAATTGTTCAATCCTTTATGCACCTTAGGTATGCCAAAGATTCCACTTATAACAGGATTTTCATTAATTAAGTATTCATGTTCAATCTCTGAAATTTCCCCTTGATACAACATATCATCTAATTGCAAATCTATTTTCTTAAAAGCGATATTAATTTCATTTTTGCTCACTTCAGTATATGCTTCGTTCAATAACATATTTGTCATATAAGAAATGTAGTCACTATTGTCAGTGATAACCATTCCATTGCCCTTGTCGGGCCTCATAATTCTAATGTCCTTCATGTTGCATATTTCTTTAAGTATAATTTGCTCATGTTTGGTCATATTGGAATGTATATTCTCCCTATATGATTTATAAAACTTCCTCATGTCGATTTCACTCAACTTTTCAAAAGTGGTTACATTGTCATTCATGGGGGGTTGAATGTACTGGGTTTACTAAACTTTTTATAATACTTGTTGTTACCTTGAATGTCATTCTGGAAAAAAACTTTTAAATTTAATTTTCGAGTAAATAATTTTAAATCTAATACAGATTCCACTAAATTCCCTTTCTATAATGGGACATAACTAAAACCTCTTGAAAATAGGTTAACTTGTTGTTCATTAATTAATAATTTGGAATAAATGAATACTTTAAAATCTCCCATATTGTTAGTCACAATAGTAGGATTACTTAAAAATAAATTTTCTATTGCATTCAATACATTATCTATCCTGATATGGTTGTCATTAGTTGCAGCATATTCTTCTGTGCTTGGTTCAAAATAACATTCTGGATTACAATCAATAAAAAAATTAACATCACTATTACTTTCCATTAAAAGTTTGGTTTGTTCACATACAATTCTATCATTTGTGTGGACATTGCTTCCACTTTCTAATATTGTTATATCATCACCATTGACCTCAATGTCATTACTATCACTATTATGACATTTGTATATGCTTAATTCCATAAGCGTGTCATTATTCATACTTTCCAACTCTTGCTGTAAGATTAATTCACAATTTCCACTTAATTTATCAGTAATACTATCCGTCATACCATTATGCAAAACTAAGTCACTCGATATCATTGGTTTAGCATTGTGAACACGGTGTTCTATATTGTTAAATGCTTGTTGTGTGTTGGAATTTGGTGTACATAATGAATTAGAAAATTCAAGATTGTCATTAAAGACTTCCATAGTCTGTTTACTCACAGTTACATGAATTGATTCTGTGTTAAACAATCCATGTTTGGAATAAATGTCCTGATAAATATTTCCATGATTGTGTTTGACTGACGCCTGCCCCGAATTCTCGTTCATTTGCGCTTCCAACCTTGTTTTTGATTGCCTAAAAAATTCTGCTTAGGTCGGGCTCCTTTATTGTTGTACTCCTGAGTGGTGATGTTGTCCCCCTGGTTTTTAAGTCTGTCCGATCATCGCACGCCTTCTTCTGTAGAATTTTCATAAACACTACAGTCCTCAGTCTCCTCGTCGCATTCGTAAGGTGAATTGACGTCATCAATAATGACCGTGTTTTTATCTTTCATCCTGTTGCCACGGTTACCTTGTTTATCACCACAAGTTGTAGATTTAGGATACACCTGACCCACTTCATATCTTTGGATATCCCTTTGAATTTTGATGTTTTTCTTTTGATAAAGGATGTCACAACTGTGTGAGACATCCACAATGATGTGGGTATAATTGTTGTAGTATTGGTCAAACAGAAGATCTTTGGAAATAACATTATTTAAATCATCCAGCTGGTTAAGCAGTTCTTCTATCTTGGTATTGTTGTATTTGACCATGATTTCCATAAGTTTGATACCACAATTGTCAAAGAATGCATGTAAATCTTTCAACATATTTTCATCTTTTTCACAGCCGTTGGGATATCTCCAAAGGCGTAACCCTTTTGGAACTATACCTAACTCGATGTTCCGACTCAAATAACTGTTTTCTAGTTGTGTTCTTTTGAGTTTAAAAAGCTTTGTTTCAAACATTTTGAGCATGTCTTTCATGGGTTTAGACTGTTGATTAACTATTGCACCCTTCGATGTTCGTGCAGTATGAAAATTGTAACAATTAGTTTTCCAAGTTACATTGTCCTGTGCTTTGTCCGTACTAACATTACTTCCATTATTAGAACTAACTGTTTTACCTTCTTCTGTACCAGATAAGGGTGTAACCTGTGTTAAGGGTAAGCCCAAGCTGTCCCCTGTTAGATTGTTGGCGCGAACAGAGTCTTTAGTGAGTAATTGTTGAATGAGAACTGAATGTTCTCTAAGTGTTTCTTGTATTTGCTGTAACAGACTCCCGACATCAGCCGACCCGCTCTCGCTTCCCATATTAAACTTGGAACCAAAACAACCGCCAACTGGTATAACGATTGAAGCAAGAAACTGGTAGCAAGCCAATAAGGAGAATAATACCGGCAATTACAACTTCGAAACACAATACTGCCAATATTCCAAAGGTATATGGATTCTTCACAAGAAGCACACCGCCAACTTAAAACAGCTCCTTTATTAAACCAAAGCGTTTTCCTTGTATTTACCTAGGTTTCGTCCGTACCAACGAACTTCATCAGAATACAAAGCACAATCTGTAAAACATTCTTAAATACATAAAACTCCACCCTGTTAATTACTTAATTAATGTCAGCTGACTCATAAATAACATTTTGTATTAATTAATCACATTACTAAAAAACACTCTAAAAACTACCTAATGTAAACCCAACACTGTGTTGTATATTAAGGAAATGTATAATATAATATAATATAAGGCGTCCAACACACAATTTATTTCCTACATAATGTATCGATATAATTTAATTTGATGCAACTAGTGACAAACTCTTAAATAATGAAATTTATATAAATATGTGTATAATAAATATGTATATAATATATGCATAGGTATATATATACCCTCAATGTGTAACATTGATAATTACTTCTATATATAAATTCAGTATATATGTTTCATATAATATAGTAAAAAATGTATTAAAAAATGTGTAAAAAATGTTTGTATGATATATAAAAATATGTGATATTGTCGTTCCATATTGAAAATTAAACATTAACAAGAACAATAACAACAATTTATTATGTACAGTGTGTATTAATTAAACTATAAACACTGTATAAACTATACAACCCTGATTAATTTTACCTCTATGTCCCCTTTAACCTATTTATTTTTGTGTTGAACCTAAGTACAGCAATATTCCTCTATATATAACAACATATAATGATACTTTTGAAATTATTGAAACTATAATTAAAAGGAATTGGAACATTTTGGTAAGGGATAATATTTGGGGTCACTTGTTCCAAGGACAGATTAAATTTATATATAGAAAAAGCTTGTCATTTAAGGACATGTTCGAACAAAATAATAATAAAATAGATAGATACAATACTAGAACAAAAGGTAACTTTAAATGCGGTAGGTGCTCTGTATGTACATACATTCCTTGTACAGGCACCAATATGGTTGTAAATGCTTGCAACATCAACATCAACGGACACTTTAATTGTTACACATCCAATGTTGTTTATCTTGCTTTATGTCAAAAATATAGGGCATTCTATGTTGGGAAAACTAGCAGGCATTTTAGAGAAAGAATAAAAGAACACTTGTTAGATATTCAACATTCAAAAACAACCAATGCCTTGGCTAGACACATTATTAGTAATGCCGGACATAATTTTAAATTTTGTGTAATTGACCAAGTTATGTATGACCAACAGGGTAGGATTACACAATATGACTTGGATGTAAAAGAACTGAAATGGCAGATTCTTTTGGACTCATACAACATACCTGGTCTAAATGAATATCACACCATTACACCATTATTAAAAATAAATAGGTTAAAGGGGACATAGAGGTAAAATTAATCAGGGTTGTATAGTTTATACAGTGTTTATAGTTTAATTAATACACACTGTACATAATAAATTGTTGTTATTGTTCTTGTTAATGGTTAATTTTCAATATGGAACGACAATATCATGTATTTTTATATATCATACAAACATTTTTTACACATTTTTTAATACATTTTTTACTATATTATATGAAACATATATACTGAATTTATATATAGAAGTAATTATCAATGTTACACATTGAGGGTATATATATACCTATGCATATATTATATACATATTTATTATACACATATTTATATAAATTTCATTATTTAAGAGTTTGTCACTAGTTGCATCAAATTAAATTATATCGATACATTATGTAGGAAATAAATTGTGTGTTGGACGCCTTATATTATATTATATTATACATTTTCTTTAATATACAACACAGTGTTGGGTTTACATTAGGTAGTTTTTAGAGTGTTTTTTAGTAATGTGATTAATTAATACAAAATGTTATTTATGAGTCAGCTGACATTAAGTAATTAATAGGGTGGAGTTTTATGTATTTAAGAATGTTTTACAGATTGTGCTTTGTATTCTGATGAAGTTCGTTGGTACGGACGAAACCTAGGTAAATACAAGGAAAATGCTTTGGTTTAATAAAGGAGCTGTTTTAAGTTGGCGGTGTGCTTCTTGTGAAGAATCCATATACCTTTGGAATATTGGCAGTATTGTGTTTCGAAGTTGTAATTGCCGGTATTATTCTCCTTATTGGCTTGCTACCAGTTTCTTGCTTCAATCGTTATACTCACTTCTTTGTTTTGAGTCTTGCCATCGTACCACACATCCACACACTGAGCAAATGATGATGATGACTATGCCGTGCCCTTTGTACATGTCTGTGACATAGGGTTGCATATATGTCTGAGGTACTCAGTGGATATCTAATGTTTGCTGGGTTCCTATCAGCAGACCCAAAGATGCATGTTTTCAAATGCATCTTGGTCGAACTGACAAAACCGAAACTGCAAAATATCAAAGCAGCATATAAGCAAATTCTTTCCCTGGGAAAGAATTTGCTTGGCCGCTTTGGTACTTTGCCAGTTTTGGCACTGTAGTGTGGTCTCGGAGTTGGTATATTTAAGTAGGGGGATGTGGGGAGTGAAGCCCCCCACTTAATCTCATGTTTTAATGTGCTTACTTGTTTTTTTTTTTTGTTGGAACAACGATTTTTTTTCCCTTGGAAAAAAATCGCTGTTTTGACAGTTCGGTTTTGTAAGCTTTCACTTACATGGGGTCAATTAATCACTGTTCGCTTACCTAAGCATTCGGTGATCTAATATGGACCCTGTTTGCTTACTCACAAGCTTGCATTTATCAATATGTATTACAGAAGAAATTTTTTTGATTTCTTGTTCTTTATTTGGGAATGATTGCTTATATAATTATTGAACCTCATTGTATTTCATTTAGTATTGTAAGTAAAGCAAAAGAAGCATTAGGTATGTCAGGCTGGCTGTTTGGTGTAGTTATGCAAATGAGGTTATAATTCACCTGTTCCATGTTTTATAGATAGTGGTAAATTTAAATACCTGATGCACAGTATTGACACTAATACATAACTGTGTATTGCAAAAATCTTACATAGGCGATCTTACTGACATATCTATGCATTAGACAAATGCTGTCTTTTATGGCATATACATATTTCCATATGAGAGTTATCAGTTATATTTTATTCTTTACAGGTTCTACACTTGTCATTACTGCAGGTGACAGTTGTGTCCTTGGGGGTTGTCCCTGTCTGATGCTATTAGAACACAACCATTACATGTTTAAGTAAAGGTTGTGAAGCTTGACAGGCATTCATTTTCCTATTTGCATGTGTATGGGACCACAGGCTTTTACCTAGGTAGTGATTGTGTGTGCTATACTTTGCCTCTTAACCAGAGACAGGACATACTGTGCAAGCCTCTGTCTACCAGCACCATCTGCAGCTGGTGGTTCTCCCTCAGACTCCTCCTCTATATCTGCTGTTACTGCTGTTACTACTGTTACTGCTGTTACTGCTGTTACTGCTGTTACTACTGCTGTTACTGCTGTTACTGCTGCTGCTGCTGCTGGCTGTGCCTGTGGTCCTTGAGACTGTGGTCCTTACTGAGAATAATATTGTGTAACATGACACATACTGTAAGCATTTCGGTAGATGTGCTTAAATCATACTGCAGTGCATCTCCTGATGTGTCTAGACACTGGAACCATGGTGTAGGCAAACCAAACTCACACTCTATAATATTCCTAGTTCGAGCATGGGCCTTGCTGTATCCTTGCTCATAGAGGTTGTATGGTTTTCTCATGGGTGTCATGAGCCAGGGCTCAAATGTATAATCTGCATCTCCTACTTGATGCCCTATCGGAATGTTACTCCTAACATGCACATCTGGTGGAAAATTCACATATGTGCCATATGTGTGAGTTGTGGAAACTGTGTGAGTTGTGGAAACTGCCTGGGTTACCAGCACAGACATTATAGATGATCCCTTGGGCATTGCAGACAATCCAACAGTTTATAGAGTGGATACCTTTTCTGTTGATGTACCTCCTTCCCTGTTCTGCAGGTGAGGCTTTTATTTCTATGTTTGTGCAATCTGTGGCCTCCAACACTTCGGGAAAGTATGCTATTGTACAGAATTCCAGTATGGTGCTTGCTGTCTCCTGACATGGAAAACAGATGCAATACCTTGCACGTAGTAGCACTGCATTTAAAAATTGATGTAATAATCTTGTGGCTGAAGCCTGTGGTAGTCATAATATATCCCCTGTGGGTCTCTGAAAAGTAATAGTAGCTAGTAAATATAATACTAAATGTACCTTTGTTTCCACTGGGATCCACAGGTCTGAGGTGGAGGCAGTACAGGTTACATACTTCCTCCAATGTTTCCCTGTCCACCCTGTATCCCTTAGCAATTTCTGTATCATGCAGTCATAGGCTCATAGCTTCATAGGTAGGTACTAGGCTATCGGTGCTGGGGCCTATATAAGCCTAGACAAAAAGGTTCCTTGGCTTTCGCCACCCAAGAAAATTATTTTCCTATGCCCCTTTCAAGCAGTGCTGCAGAAGTGATCTCTGGGGTGAATTTTCTATTTCCCATCCAGTCATCAAGATTTTTCTTAAAGAGGGCCAATGAGGAGCTTTGCTTGACATGAATGGGTAGTTTGTTCCAGAGTATAGGAAGTCTCTGGGACAGGAATCTATCCCTCCAGAATGTTCTGTTTATTGTGGTGACAAGATTTAGGTCTCTGGAGTGTGTAGTTTGGAGAGACTGGGATTTCGTTAAGTGTAGCATGTCCATCAACAGTCTATGATAAGTCAAAATTGGTCTAAACACTCTTCTTCTTCTTGCTTGAGTTCTGCCAGTGGCAGCATCCTGATTTAAAGCCTGTCACACATACATCATTATATCAGCAGCAGCAACCGCTAACATGTTTCTTTTCTAAGTGTAATCATGTTATATTCCAAAGACGTTTGATGCACAAGGCAAAAGCCTACACTGAGTGTACATTAATGCTTTATAGCTTCCTAAATATCTCTGCCATATTGGATTGCTAAATTACCATGCACCTATGTTATTTATGCTGTCATTAGCATATTCTGCCATTTCTTTTTGTTTGGGTGGCTCCACACATTGTATATATCCAATCTCGGTGTCCTTCAGACAACTACAGCACCAGAAATGAGAAAGATATACCTTTTGCTGATTCTAAGTATCTTTTTGGCTTTTTCTTAACTGTTTTTGCTTACCACACTTTAAAAGCCATTTTAACTGTGGTTCTGTTGGTATTTCGGCTGCATTTTACTGTTAAATCATTTTACTGTATCCGCATCTTGATTTCAGCTTAAAGTTAATTATTTAAACTGCATTTACTGTTGTAGGCTTCACACTCAAGTGCAATAGCCTTTTCTATACATATTTCCTGTTAAATTGAAATTTTCTGTTTAAGTTCACAAAAAAATAAAAAACAAAAAAAATACTGTTTTGCTCATTGCCCACCTTTTCCTATAGTAGAATAGTCCAGATCCCAGATTTGCAAGCTTCAGGATTTTATTTTGTGTTTCTGAGTTGTCCAGACCTTGATGCGGTAGAGGGAAGTCTTTCTGCTTATCAGTGGGAGTGGTAAGCATTGAGCAGCCATTTTGACTGTGGTTCTGTTGGTATTTCTGCAGCATTTTACTGTTAAATCATTTTACTGTGTGTGCACTTTGATTTCAGCTTAAAGTTAATAATTGAAACTGCATTTACTGTTGTAGGTTTCACACACATGTGATGGCCTTTTCTGTGCATATTTACTGTTAAACTGCATTTTTCTGTTTAATTTCACAAAAAAAATACTATTTGTTTTGCTTGTTTCTCACCTTTTCCTATACTAGAATAGTCCAGATCCCAAGGTTGCTGGTTTCAGGGCTTTATTTTGTGCTTCTGAGTTGTCCAGACCTTGTTGTGGTAGTGGGAAGTCTTTCTACTTATCAGTGGGAGTGGTAAGCATTGAGCAGCTTATCTGTCGCAAGAGGAGTGGTTTCCAGCTCTGAAAGTGTACCTCAGTGGCCATTTTGGGCTGATTTCTGTCCCTTTCAACTTTCTGTTATTGCTTACCGCAGTTTAAAAGCTATTTTTACTGTGGTTCTGTTAGTATTTCTGTTGCATTTTACTGTTAAATCATTTAACTTTGTGTGCACTTTGATTTCAGCTTAAAGTTAATAATTTAAACTGCATTTACTTTTGTAGGTGTCACACTCGTGTGGTAGCCTTTTCTGTGCATATTTACTGTTAAGTTGCATTGTTCTATTTAATTTCACAAAAAAAAATATATACTATAGATTTTGCTTGTTTACTGTCCATTCCACTTCTAAAATAGTCCTGATCCCAGATTTGCTGGTAGCAGGACTTTATTTTATGTTTCTGAGTTGTCCAGACCTTGTGGTAGTGGGAAGTCTTTTTACTTATCAATGGGTGTGGTAAGCTTTGAGCAGCCTATCTGTCACAAGAGGAGTGGTTTCCAGATCTGAAACTGTACCTCGCTGGCCATTTTGTGCTAATTCCTGTCCCTTTCAACTTTCTGAGGTAAAAACCCATGTTTGCACAAGTTTGTATGAGTTTGTGCATCGCGCAGCACTGCTTAGCTAGGGTTAAACTATTCCCGGCGCCATAAAGTCTCCTCTTCAAATTTTCCCTTAGAACTAGCCAGTTTCTTAGTTTTAGCACTTGAACCTTCTTCTTTGAGCTCAGCACTTGTTCAGAACTAATCATAAGCACTAAATAAGCTACAAATTACTACAGCACTCAACCTTCTTCATTTGCCTAGAGGAAAACAGTTTTTTGTACTTACTTTCCTCATTTGTCTAGAAGAAAATAGTTTTTAGTACCTATTCAGGCATACCCAAGGGTCAGCTCCCATGGTTTTCTCCTGTATACCTGATGAATCTGGGCATCTTGGACAATGTAGCAATTGCCTCATGTACACAGACAACCCTCTCCTCCTACCGCCCAACACTACAACCTGTGAGAGATGCAATTATCTAGCCAAACTGGAGGCAAAGCTGTCTCCAACCAAGACTGGATTTACAGTCAAGAGGAGAAGGTATACACTTGCACCACACCACAATCATCACATAGTCCCACTATACCTACACCACCAAAATCCACACATAGAAACACAAAAACATTCTTGGAGGCTCTCAGTAGTAATCTGCCCAAGCAGCAAAGACCTCCAAAGCAGAAACACAAGCAACCTCCACCCCACCAACACAATCCTAATGACACATAGCCCACAAAGTCAATGTGCCACTAAACCACATCCCATAAGGCAAAACAACGCACCCAACACACTGGTCATAGGTGACTCTGTAGTCAGGCACACTGATGTCCCACTCGCCAGGCGAAACAAGGAGAAGGTTAATGTCAGCTGCCTGTCTGGTACCAGGATCCACCACATAACCTATGCACTCAGGTCACAAGCACAAATATGACTCTGTCATTGTCCATGTTGGTGTGAACAACCTGAGATGTACCTCCCTGGACTACAAGAAAGGGACATGGAAGAGGTCTCTGATATTGTAGCCCAGGCAGGTATGACCCAAACCCTGAGTAGCATCCTGCCGTTGCCCAGAATGATACCGCAGTACAAGGACAAAATGAGTAACTTCAACAATTGTCTAAGCTTCTGGTGTCATTCTAAGGGGGTCCAGTATCTGTCTGCCTGGGAAAACATGGTAGACAGGCCACGATGCTTTTCCAGAGATGGCCTGCACCTGTCGCCCTTGGGATTCCAGATACTGGCTAAGGCTCTTGCCACCCCTACAGTGCCTTTTTTAGGCAAGGTTCAAATGACAAATACACCACCATAACAGGTACAGGCAAGCAAAACCTGAGGGTAATGTTACTCAGTGCTAGAAGTCTAAACCTCAAAATGCACTCACTCGAGGCACTAATTAAATGGAGAACATCGATATCTGTGCAGTGACTGAGACTTGGTTCAAGGCTCCAGAGAGCACCCCTGTATTACTAGGCTATAATTCATACCACACCTTTCAGCTATCTAACCTGGACCTTTACACTAAATGCTGAGGTGTGTCCATATTCATTAAGGATATCCACACCTCCAGGCTAGTTGCTCAATATAATGCATCTGAGATTATCCAAGTGCAACTAACTCTGGGCAAAACTGCAATCCAAATTGTAGCTTGCTACAGATCCCCCACCATGTCCCAGGATTCCCAGTCCTCTTTTCTTGATATACTGGAAAATATTAGTGTTCAACCAAACACCCTAATAATGGGCAATTCCAACTACCCCACCATTAACTGAGAAAACTACTCATGTACGAACTCCTTTGCAGCGATTTCTAGAATTCATAAATTCAAATGCCATGGATCAATATCCACACCCCCACCAGGGGCAACAATATCCTAGACCTAGTCATTACCAACATGAGTGACCAGTGTTCCACACCTGAGGTCAGCTCCTCATTGGTCAGATCTGACCATAAGCTAATCACCCTAGATAGCCACACCCCATGCCCACCCCCCATTAAGGAAACCACCATAAAAAATTCTACAAAGCCAATTTCATGCTTCTTAAGACAGAAGTGGTGAACTTCAAGACACCCATGCAGATGGACAGTATAGTTATGACTGCTGAATCCTACGCAAATGCATTGTATAAGCACTTACACAAGTGCATGGATTGTGCTATCCCTAACAGAACCAAACCTCTATCATCCAAAAACAGGTAGCCAATCTGGTGGTCCCCTGCCATAAACAAACTATACAACAAAAGGAAGAAACTGTTGCAAAAAATCCCCTAAGTGGAAGATCCGCAAACACCCTACACTACCACAGTTTAGACTGATTGTAGCTGGGAGTGGTTGGTTGACTCAGGCTATGTCCATTTATTTGGACAAACAACTTCGAATAGCTCTTGATATGAGTGAAGTTGTATTAAAAGATACTGACAACTTTTTGAGAGATTTATATAATGTGACCAGTGAGGCGGATGTGTTGGATATTCAGTTTTTAGTGAAGATAGATGTTAAATCCATGTGCATGCCTAAGCAGAAAGGCATTAGTATGGTCAGGGCAGTGTATTCCACACCAATGATGGACTGTCTTGGTGTTACCAAAAGCACTGAACCAGCTATCTACAATGACTTGAGTCCAATGGTTAGAAGGAAGATACTGCCCCCACAGTCTCAGCTGGATTTTCTGATTCTGCCCCTCCCTATTCGTATGGGGAGGAAATACTCTTTCGACAACGAAACACAGAAAGGACAGAAACGCAAAAAAAAACCTTCTGTCCAACAGAACCACTCCTTGAAAAAGATGTGGGGGATGGGAGCCACAACTTAGTTTGGAATATTTCCAGACATGTTTAGCAGAGCATGAATTGTCAGTATTGTCAAAAGGTTATCGTTCATACACACAGCTAAAGTGGATTTTGTTGGCTGTATGATTAATTTATGTTGTTTTGCATGTAATTTGTTTTTGTGTATGTTTTTTGATGATGGACCTAACATTTCTGAGAGGCAGGATACTGAATTTAAGGTTTTTAAAAAACCCAGTGTTTTTACACCAGCTTTTCCATCAGCACTTAACGTATTCCTCGCAGTTTGTGAGAAAGAACTATATCAAGTCATTAACAGAATACAGATGACAATTTGTAATAATCTGACTAGATTGAACAACAAGCCTTGAATGATTTGATTAAGAATGAAAATATAGCTATCCGCCCAGCAGACAAAGGCGGCTGTGTAGTGATTTTAGATTCTGGATATTATTATGATATGATGAATCAGATGTTGTCTGATACTAATACATATATTAGTGTGGAAGCTGATATTGTGAGTGTGATGAAGAATAGAATAGATAATTGTTTACTTGAATGCTTAAATCTGGGTCTGCTTACCAAGGAACTATTTGATTACTTTATTACTGAATTTCCTGTCATTCCTCAGATTCATGGCTTATCCAAGATCCATAAACGCCCTACACTGCCACAGTTTAGACTGATTGTAGCTGGAGGTGGTTGGTTGACTCAGGCTATGTCCATTTATTTGGACAAACAATTTTGAATAGCTCTTGATATGAGTGAAGTTGTATTGAAAGATACTGAAATCTTTTTGAGAGATTTATATAATGTGACCAGTGAGGGGGATGTGTTGAATATTAAATTTTTAGTGACGATATATGTTGTATCCTTATTTACATGCATTTCTAACCAGGAAGTCATTGGTATGGTCAGGGCAGTTTTGGTTAGGAGTAACAAATTTGACATGAAGCATACTGACTTCCTGTGCATGCTTCTAAAGCTGGTCCTTGAACACAATATCTTTATGTTTCAGGATAAATGTTACTGGCAACAATGTGGCGTGGCTATGGGGGCCAGCTGTGCTAATTCTTATGCCAGTTTGGTGATGTCAAAATGAGAATTCCATCATGTATTGGAGCAACATAGAGGTCATATTGCCATATATAGATGTTTTGTTGATGACATATTTATTGGTTGTAAAGGCAACAAGCAAGCTCTTGACTTGTTTTTTTCATTCTTTAAATAATAGTAGTAATTTTTTTTAAATTTACCCTCACTTGTTCCCAAATCACTGTTGATTTCCAGGATGTGAACATCCGGCTGGAGAATGGCAAAATGCTGACCCGGATGCATAGGAAGGACTGTTATAGACCGTCATATCTCCATAGGTGGAGTATGCATCCACAACATATATTTTGGAACATTGTGAGAGGTCAAGCCTTCAGGGTCTTGAGGCTGTCATGTACTACGTCTGACTTTGAAGGAAGTTTGTCAGATTTGAAGAAAGAATTTGCCATCAGGGGTTACACCCAAGCTGAAGTCGATCAAGCTTGTGCCAGAATAACCAACGAGAATGAGAGTAGAGCATGTCTGTATTTTTCTGCTCTGTATAGGCAATCAATCAGATCACCTTGTAGGTATTGTTGTCCTCCCATTGTTTTGAACTTTTCTCATGGTATAAATATGGTGAAAGATATAGCTACCAGGAACTGGCATATTTTACAGACTGACAGCAGATGTTCTGATATATTAGCAGATGGCCCTAGATTTGTATATAAGAACCACAGTAATTTAAGGCAACAGTTATGTTTTCCTAAACATGTTATGTCTTGATCCCAAGTTTTGATGGGTACATCTAAATGTCATAAATGCAATTTTTGTCAGTTTATAGATGACTCTAGGTTCTTTAGGCACCTTGTCACGGGCTACTTGTGGAAGTTGAGGGCATCTGCTGATTACTCCACCAGGAATGTGGTTTATTTAGCACATTGTCAGTGCTGTTATAAATTTTACATCGGTAAGACAAACAGCAGCTTAAAAGAAAGAATTAGGGACCATGTGTATTGCATGAAAAAGCAATATGATTTTAGTGCCTTAGCGAAACATGTTTTGTGTACTGGCCCTGAACACAACTTTGTCTTCCAGGTATTATGTGTGATCAGCCCAGGTCTGCGAGGTGGTGATATAGTGACTTGTACTGAGGTGGTCAAGTTAGAGTGGATCATGAGGTTCGGGGCACACCTAGCTATGGGGTTGAATGATCATATCCCCATTAAGCCTGCATTAAGGAATAAACAGCTGTAGAGTGTTTATTGTTGTTTGTTTACATATTTATGAATATCTCTTATGTTTTATTTATTTGTGCTAATCTTTTTATTATTTTTTTTATTTTTTATCAGATTTTATGCTAATAAATATTATCTACTTTATATGCCTTTAAGCTGAGAATGTGCCTGCAGGAATGTTTATTCTATTGGCTGTTAAGCTGTTTGAGATTATGTCATATGCATATAAGTTATTTTGTCTCCATTCATGTTTGTCTGAAGAAGCAGTATGGTATTACTGTGAAAGCACTAACTTTCTTACTCTGCAATAAAGTTTTTTGGTACGATTACTTGCTGGTTCACTGCAGTGGTGGTGCTGCGGTATCATTGTCGCCTCATAGTTAGACGTTGCCCGTTTGATCTTCAGTTAGAGCATCTTCTGTGTGGCGACATGCGTGAACAGGCGTTCCTTCATTGAAGATTGTGCGTTAGGCCCGGCAAGCCAGCACATAAAACTCTACTGCCAATCATTAGCAGACCGGAGTTCCACTGTGGTGACCCCTAACCGGGAAAAGCCGAAAGACACAAACTTGCTGGTTCATCAAGTTTTTGGATTTAGCTGCATATGGAGCTGTCTTCTGCCTGCTTTGGGGAATTTTACAGTTTTACAGTTTTGTTTGGTTGCTGCAGTTGGGTTTGTTTTTGTTGTTTATACTGTTTGCTGCTATGGCAGAAGATGCTTCAAATTTGTGAAATCTGCCTGTAATGAATTGATTACATAATTTTTTGAATATTCAACAAAATCCTCTGTGCATGGGGGATTTGCGACTGGACATTGATCAGAATGCTGTATGTACCATGTACATTAAGGCTCGTGAGGTGAGAAAAAATCTTGAAAATAATTTATCCAAGGTTAAAAGGTTACAATGCCAACGATTCCACCTTGAGGCTTGTTTGGAACATCATGTTATACATAGAGGCCTGCATGTCTTGAACATGCTGACCTATAGGAACACTTATCCAGATCTTTTAGCCATTTGGCAGAAGATCAATTTGGGTACAGGTTGTGCCTATTTGAAACTTGTGATCGAGTACTTCTCACCTGTTGAGGCTGAATGTTTAATCATAGCCTCACCTCAGGTTTCGTGCCCACTGAGTGGCGCAGAGCTACAGTTATCCCAATCCACAAGGGGGGATCCACCTTGGATCCCGGAAACTACCGTTCCATCAGTCTGACAAGCCTTATCTGCAAGGCCATGGAGCGTATTATCATGGAACTTGTAAACAAAGACATTGGCAACCGTCAAACACTGGACCCCACCCAGTTTGGGTTTGTGAAGGGCCGATCTTGTCTCCTGAACCTGATTGACTTCTTTGAATCAGTCTCCAGAGCCATGGACAAGGGTAAGGTGGTCCACACAGCCTATCTAGACCTTGCCAAGGCCTTTGACACCATCCCCCACTCTGGAATCATAGATAAACTTACTAAGTTGGGCATTAATCCCTATGTCACCCAATGGGTTGCTAAATGGCTTACTGATAGAACCCACACTGTAAAAGTAGCCGACTCCAAATCCAGCTCCAGACAAGTGACAAGTGGAGTACCGCAGGGTTCAGTCCTGGGGCCGCTCTTGTTTGGCATCTACTTCTCTGAAGTACAGGTCAACACTAAGGGACTCTGGCTAACAAAGTTTGCAGATGACTGCAAACTGGGAGCCATTATTGAATCCCCAAATTATGTGGATACTCTACAAAAGGGCCTTACAGAAACAGATGCTTGGTGCCAGAGCCATGGGCTCAAGCTCAATGCCAAGAAATGTATTGTTATCCCCTTTGGGAAAAAACATGTATCCATGAATTACCATATAGGTGGCAGTACACTAAACACAGAAAGTGTGATAAGAGACTTAGGGACACAGGTGGACAGTGGTCTCACCTTCGATAACCACATCACCACAACAGTCAGGAAATCCTTCTATGTGGCACACCTCATCACAAAGGGCTTTTCATCCAGAAAAAAGGAGGTCATTGTCCCACTGTACTCATCCCTCATTAGACCCATTATAGAATACAACGCCCATTTGGTATGTACCTCTCAAGACATCTGCAACAACTGGAAAGGCCTCAGAAATACCTCACTAAAAGAATCACAGGCCTAAAGCAGATGCCCTACGCTGACCGCCTTAAAAAACACCAGCTATACTCTGTTGCATATCATCTACTCAGAGGCGATCTCTGCTTAACATACAAGGCCATGTCAAACCCAGAGCTGTTGGACATGCTACACTTAAAGAAATCCCAATCCCTCAGAGCTACACGCTCCAGGGATCTAAACCTTGTCATCACAATAAACAAAACATGCTGGAGGGATAGGTTCCTGACCCAGAGACTCCCCAGACTCTGGAATAGATTGCCCATACATGTCAAGCAGAGTGCCTCTTTGGACCTCTTCAAGAGGAACCTTGACGATTGGATGGGAGAAAGGAAATTCACCCCAGGGATCACATCAGTCGCCCTGCTAGACAGGGGTCCAGGAAAGTAAATAATGTGGGAAGAAATAGCCAGGGAATTGTTATGGCTAGGCTTGTATAGGCCCTAGGGCTGATAGCCTAGTACCAACCTATGAACCTATGAATTAGCCAAACAGATTAGAGAAGAGCAGTGTCAGCTGACACAATGTTTGGGACTAGATGCTTCAGATATTTTTCTTAATGACATCAAAGAAAAAGTGAATGCATATGAACAACGTCTCTTAAATGTGGAGAAGAAAAAGCTGGTTCGTGACATCAATGATTTTCATAACGAGCACGTCTTTGCATGGCCTAGAACACAGCATTCTCCTAGTCATACTGATAATAGAGATTCTTCTGTTCCTACTTTGGGGGCAAAAAGTGGATTTTGGCATCATCCACTTCAGTTTCAGCCCCTGTGCAGGGGGATATTGTTGAGCCCCCTGATACCATGAACATGGGTGGGAATTTATGCACTGAATTGACTTCACTGGAGCCTCAGAGTTCAGTGTATTCCACACCAATGATGGACTGTCCTGGTGTTACCAAAAACACTGAACCAGCTACCCACAATAACTTGAGTCCAATGGTTAGAAGGAAGATACTGCCCCCACAGTCTCAGCTGGATTTTCTGATTCTGCCCCTCCCTATTCATATGGGGAGGAAATACTCTTTCGACAATGAAACACAGAAAGGACAGAAACGCAAAAAAACCCTTCTGTCCAACAGAACCACTCCTTGAAAAAGATGTGGGGGATGGGAGCCACAACTTAGTTTGGAATATTTCCAGACATGTTTTAACACAGCATGAATTGTCAGTATTGTCAAAAGGGTTATCGTTCATACCCACAGCTAAAGTGGATTTTGTTGACTGTATGATTAATTTACGTTTTTTTGCACGTAATTTGTCTTTACGTGTGTGTTTTGATGATGGACCTAACATTTCTGAGAGGCAGGATACTGAATTTAAGGTTTTTAGGAAACCCAGTGTTTTTACACCAGCTTTTACACCAGCACATAACGTATTCCTCACAGTTTGTGATAAAGAAATATATCAAGTCATTAATAAAATACAGATGACAAGTTGTAATAATCTGACTAGATTGAACAACAAGCCTTGAATGATTTGATTAAGAATGAAAATATAGCTATCCGCCCAGCAGACAAAGGTGGCTGTGTAGTGATTTTAGATTCTGGATATTATTATGATATGATGAATCAGATGTTGTCTGATACTAATACATATATTAGTGTGGAAGCTGATATTGTGAGTGTGATGAAGAATAGAATAGATAATTGTTTACTTGAATGCTTAAGTCTAGGTCTACTTACCAAGGAACTATTTGATTACTTTATTACTGAATTTCCTGTCATTCCTCAAATTGATGGCTTACCCAAGAATCCATAAACACCCTACACTCCCACAGTTTAGACTAGTTGTAGCTGGGAGTGGTTGGTTGACTCAGGCTATGTCCATTTATTTGGACAAACAACTTCGAATAGCTCTTGATATGAGTGAAGTTGTATTGAAAGATACTGAAATCTTTTTGAGAGATTTATATAATGTGACCGGTGAGGGGGATGTGTTGGATATTCAATTTTTAGTGATGGTAGATGTTGTATCCTTGTTTGCATGCATTCCTAACCAGGAAGGCATTGGTATGGTTAGGGCAGTTTTGACTAGGAGTAACAAATTTGACATGAAGCATATTGACTTCCTGTGCATGCTTCTAGAGCTGGTCCTTGAACACAATATCTTAATGTTTCAGGATAAATTTTACTGGCGACAATCTGGCGTGGCTGTGGGGACCAGCTGTGCTAATTCTTATGCCAGTTTGGTGATGTCAGAATGGGAATTCCATCATGTATTGGGGCAACATAGAGGTCATATTGCCATATATAGACATATTTTAATGACATGTTTATTGGTTGGAAAGGCAACAAGCAAAAGCTTGACTTGATTTTTCATTCTTTAAATAATAGTAGTAATTTTTTGAAATTTACCCTCACTTGTTCCCAAGTCACTGTTGATTTCCTGGATGTGAACATCTGTCTGGAGAATGGCAAAATGCTGACCAGGATGCATAGGAAGGATTGTTATAGACCGTCATATCTCCATAGGCGGAGTATGCATCCACAACATATATTTGGGAACATTGTGAGAGGTCAAGCCTTCAGGGTCTCGAGGTTGTCATGTACTACTTCTGACTTTGAAGAAAGTTTGTCAGAATTGAAGAAAGAGTTTGCCATCAGGAGTTACACCCAAGTTGAACTTGATCAAGCTTGTGCCGGAATAAGCAACGAGCGTGAGGGTAGAACATGTCCATATTTTTCTGCTCTGTATGGGCAACCAATCAGATCACCTTGTAGGTATTGTTGTCCTCCCATTGTTTTGAAATGTTCTCATGGTGTAAATATGGTGAAAGATATAATTACCAGGAACTGGCATATTTTACAGACTGACAGCAGATGCTCTGATATATTAGCAGATGACCCTAGATTTGTATATATGAAACACAGTAACTTAAGGTAACAGTTATGTTTTCCAAGAAGTGTTATGTCTGGATCCCAAGTTTTGATGAGTACTTCTAAATGTCATAAATGCAATTTTTGTCAGTTTATAGATGACTCTAGGTTCTTTAGGCACCCTGTCATGGACTACTTGTGGAAGTTCAGGGCATCTGCTGATTGCTCTACCAGGAATGTGGTTTATTTAGCACATTGTCAGTGCTGTTATAAATTTTATGTTGGTAAGACGAAAAGGAGCTTAAAAAAAAGAATTAGGAACCATGTGTATTGCATGAAGAAGCAATATGATTTTAGTGCCTTAGCGAAACGTTTTGTCTACTGGCCCTGAACACAACATTGTCTTCCAAGTATTATGTGATATCAGCCCAGGTCTGCGAGGTGGTGATATAGTGACTCGTACTGAGATGGTCGAGTTAGAGTGGATCTTGAGGTTGGGGATACAACTAACTATGGGGTTGAATGATCATGTCCCCATAAGCCTGTATTAAGGAATAAACGGCTGTAGGGTGTTTATTGTTGTTTGTTTACATATTTATGAATATCTCTTATGTTTTGTTTATTTGTGCTAATGTTTTTATTTTTTATTTTTTTATCAGATTTTATGCTAATAAATATTATCTACTTTATATGCCTTTAAGCTAAGAATGTGGCTGCATGAATGTTTGTTCTACTGGCTGTTAAGCTGTTTGAGATGATGTCATTTGCATATAAGTTATTCTGTCTCCATTCATGTTTGTCTGAAGAAGCGGTATGGTATTACCGTGAAAGCGCTAACTTTCTTTCTCTGCAATAAAGTTTTTGGTATGATTACTTGCTGGTTCATCAAGTTTTTGGATTTAGCTGCATATGGAGTTGTCTTCTGCCTGCTTTGGGGAATTTTACAGTTTTACAGTTTTGTTTGGTTGCTGCAGTTTTGTTTTTGTTGTTCAGACCCATTATAGAGTAGAATGCCTCTTTTGGAATGTACTTCACAAGACATCTACAACAGCTGGAAAGGCCGAAGAAGTACCTCACAAAGAGGATTACTGGCCTCAAACAGATGGCCTGCACTGACCATCTCAAAAAACTCCAGCTTTACTCCATAGCATATCGCCTCCAGGGTGATCTCTGCCTAACATACAAAGTTATGTCAAACCCAGAGCTGTTGGACATGCTCCACCTAAAGAAATCCCAATCCCAGAGCTACACACTCTGGGGACCTAAACCTTGTCACCACAATAAACAGAACATACTGGGGGGATAGATTCCTGTCTCAGCGACTTGCCATACTCTGGAGCAAGCTACCCATCCATATCAAACAAAGCTTCTCATCGGCACTCTTCAAGAAAAATTTTGATGAATGGATGGGAAGTAGGAAATTCACCCTGGGGATCACTTCTGTGGCTCTGCTCGACAGGGGCACAGGGAAAAAAAAAATTTGGTGGTGAAAGCCAAGGAACTGTGTTGGCTAGGCTTTCTTAGGTCCTCGGGCTGATAGCCTAGTACCGACTTATCAACCTACCTATGAACGTCATGTAACATCATCCGAATGTCTCCTTTTGCTTCTGTTCTTTCTGTGAACATACCCTTACAGTCTTCTTCAGTGCTCATTTTTACCACTTCTGTTTAGTGCTTAATTCCCTTTTAATGTATGTGTCCATTGGACTAAGCAGATGACTCTTAAAGTTTATACATTAACCCCATCAAAATAGCTAATTTTAAATCGTATTGATTGAGACAATTTTTATGTAAAATATTTGTGTTTTATTTATTCCAGGATAGAGATTGGAAAGTATTATTACATGCATTCTTCCCTATTTTACATGTTTTACGACACAGTCGAAGGCATTACAGTAGTCTACTGGGTAGAACACTGATTTAGCTGGACTAATTTTAGACTAAGTCTGCAAGATATATACAAATCACAATCTAGAAGGTAGAATAAAGGATCATTGTAGTTACATCTGGAAAATAGGTAGAAAATATACAAGTAAATGAACAAGAATTAATATAGGTGTTAAATATCAGCTATAAAATATATATTATAGGTTCATAGGTTCATAGGTTAGTACTAAATATATATTAGTTACATGTACAATTCCTAGAAAAAGAATTAAGGTGTAAATGAATATTTGCAATGGTTGGTATGTACTTTATGTATAAACGTATTACTTAAGAGTTGTATTTGTTACGTCTTGAGCTTTATGAGATACAGTTGCCATGTTTTAGCTGGGAGATCATGTCATGTCATACCATTAGTGAAGCAACTACACTGGACTTCTTTATTGAGGTGCTGTTTGCGAGCAGTACATCGAAGTGCCCCCCAAAGTTTGGGGGTTAAGACTAAAAAGGCTGTGAGTACTACACTGCAGCTTTGTTAGTGAAACACACACATAGTACATTACTGGGGTGAAATTCTAGATTGTCAGACAAGTGTCTCAGGCTAAATCTTTCTGCAAACCAGTGGAAGGATTGTAGTTTTAATAGTTTAAACAGTTGAAGCAAGGAAAAGGCATCCCTCTGTTTCTAGGGAAGCAGTCAAGATGGGAGAACTGTGCGGGACGTTGAGGGAATAAGGTGATACATCTACATATTTTTGGAGGTGCTTTGGAGATATTAATGTTTTTCTTTGATTTAAAAGTTATAGTGGACAGTGGGCAGGCTATACTCTAACTGGAAATGAAGGACCCTTTTATCATTTCCTATCCTTGATTTAGAGGATAGAAAATTAGAGATTTTCCAAGACCAGAAAAGCAATTTGTTTATTTTTGCTTTAGGGTTCTCAGCATGTTAGTTGATGTTTAAATTTTGATGTGGACAGATACGTAGGGAGGCAGTTTTTAATGGGTAATGGAGTATGTCCTTTATGTGCCAGTTTTAGAGACTGAGGCTGTTTTTTTTTTTTTTTTTTCGTTTTTTTTTCAAAATGTATTGCTTTATGAAGTGGCAACAGAATATTCAAGTTATTTAATGTTAGGTAGCAAGTGCAGGTCATTTTCAAGTTGCTTTTTATGCCTGATTTGGAAGGCTCATATCTCTAAATTTATTTATTTTATTTATTTATCATTTGTTGATCGGGAAAGTCCGACTAGGTTCCACAGAGCCTGTTTTCAGTGGAGGCCCGGGGAGAAATGCTCCAGATGCATGTCTTTGGAATAAATGACCACATCATTGATATAAAGGACTAATGGAAGCCGTGGAAGGTCTAATGAAGATTATTCATGAAGCTGGAAAATAATAATGAAGAGAGAACTGAGACTTGAAGAATTACTTTGGACAAGGAAAGGAATTAGAGAGGGTGGCTTGTATTTTAACACTAAGTCATATATTTGAAAGGTGGTCAGTGAACCTTACTAATGGTTTTGGACTAGCTATAGTTTACATAATGTAACCATGAATAATGTTCTGGTCTACCAGAACTATAAATATAGTAGTTATGATGTTATTTTGGTCCATAATTAACAAAACATTATATGTTAGTGTGTGATCATAGTGCTTCATTGTAATCAAAAGCCATGTTGATATCTGAAGACCACTGTATATTTTGTACATATTTATCTAACATATTGCAAATGATCTTTTCTAGAACTTTCCCAAGTATAGCAATTAAGGATATTTTGTATTTGGGGTACAGTGTGCTGTTAAAGGATCAAGTTGTAGACATGTTTTAATGGGATAGTTATATATAGTCTTTGTACAACTTTTATGTACCATGACTACAGATTGCAAAGGACCATCTGGGCTATCTGTGGTAATTCTGTATACTTGTTTAGGAATGCAGGGATAGGGTGATGATGAATGATTGTCATAGTGAGTTATGGGCACTGAGAGAGGCAGTAGCTGTGATAATTCAGTGAGGAAGTCATTTCAGTATAGTGGGCATGCTGACATTAAATTGTATTATTTAGTGTGGGTTTTTACCTGGAGCACAGCCTGTTAGGATATGCCTTCATAACCTGGTAGTGAGCAAGGTCCATAATTAAAAATAACTGATGGCTGCATAAATACAAAAATGAAAAACTGAAACTTAGGATTACAGCATTTAATAAAGTGTGAAGTGTTCTCTGGTCAGCTATTAAATGTATGACTATGTTTTGAATATTCTGAACAGTTTGCTAAAAGTATGCCTCAGAGAGTATAAGCTTTGGACAGTATAGTCGGTTGGTTATTAAGATCCATTCTTCCCAGCTTCAGGATATGAACCTTTTTGACTGTAGTGCATGGAGCACAGTGAGTATGTCTTCATACTGGGAAAAAGACAAACCAGTTAAGCATGTCTGTAGCATGAGACACAATCTTAATTGTTAAGCACCCCTCACTCAGTTGTTAATATTGGGTACCATGCTAGGCAGTTAAATTTGCCAGTACTGGTCAGCAAATGAGAGCAGCAGAATTAAAAACAGATTTTTTTCTGCCTGCTGTCTGCGCTAGTAATCAGTCCTTGACTTTCTGTGGCATAAGAAAACATGTTACACTGTCTTTCTGATAGTGCTCACTAAGGCTTTATGTCTTTGAAAGCTCACAAACCACTTATGTGTTCTCAACATCTTATGCCAAGATTCACCTCAAACACATAATAAGATGGTTATGATTGGAGACTCCATCATAATCCTCTGTAATGAAATGCTTTATACAAAAGTCAGTTGGCATTCAGAAGCCTTACAGACAGAACACTTGAAAGACCTGTACAGGTCATTTGCACATATTGTATATAACAGATACGCAGAAGTGTGTGTGTGTTATTGTGTGTGTGTTATTGTGTGTGTGTGTGTGTGTGTGTGTGTGTGTGTGTGTGTGTGTGTGTGTGTGTGTGTAGACAATTTAGACACACAGATATACACATATAATGTCTAGCCATATATAATGACTTACAAAATATCAACATTTGGCTAGGCTAAGTTTGTTTAATGCTAGGTGTTATGGACAATACGTTTAAATGGAAAATAGGTCTGAGTCAAGAGCTGGTATCAGTGTCAACTGTATAGCCTAAAGATGTGTGACTGCTGTAATGCAACCTTTTGGGATGCAGGGCATCACTTCTGTAACGTAAGAATTTGTTACTATGGGAAGATTTAAACTTAATGAAATGGGAGAAATAACTAGAAAGCTAAAAGTATGGAAGGTATGAGCATCATATGAGAAATCAAGATGGGAAGGAGAAATACTTTTGCACGGTCAGGAAAAGGGGGTGTTAGAAATAAATGTACTGCTGAATTTGCCACACAATAAGACTCTGTATATGCAACTCCGAGAAAAAAAAATGAATGTACTTTATTATCAGAAATAAATAACAAGGTAAACATGACTACTTATTGGAAATAAATTAATATCTAACAGCAAATGCAGAAATAAAACCATCTGTGCATAGAGTTTGTGCCAAAGAGACTGAATGCATACATTTTGACTACTGTGTACTGGAATAGATGCCAGTGACAGCCATGCAGTCAAAATAAGTACTTGTATGTAATTACAGCAAAAATAGATGGACTAGATAGCAGATTAGGAAGATAAAAGAAGTGGCGTAGAACAATTTTTGCATCTACAAAGTATATTAGTTTTTCAATAACCTATACCACACACACAAAAATAAATAAATAATAATAAGGTTGAGGCTTCCACTATCACTGTCATAACTCATTGCTTCTTATTTTATTATAATTATTGTTTCTGAAAGCTTAGTAGTAATATAGTCTAATACACACTGACTGTATTTGTTTTTTTTTTATTAAAGTAATCCTGTTTACCTGGTTGCATGAGAGCTGGTAACTCTGACTGTCCCAGAGTCTTCTGAGCTTACTCAGACTAACGTTCAGTGAGTTTCTCTTCCAGCTTCACTCCCTTCCCACCCCCAATTCCCCAGCCTCCACCCGGACTCCTTTATTTATTCAGTCTGCTCCATGACTCCTTCCTCCCACTTAACTCATCCCACTTAAGGACAAATATTCGACTTTGTTCATTAAAAGGAACACATACAAGTTCCATATACCGTTATATCTATTGCATAAAAAATGTAAAGTTAAACGTCTTTCCTTATCTTCTTCTTCCTAGTACTGTACATCTCATCCAAGCACGTAGCACATACCACTCTCAGACCTCTTGACCTCAAACAGATGCATTTCACCACCATTTACTTTCAAGTGATTATACTTGCTGCAACTTCCTTTTTGCTGTACCAGCACTACTACAAACCACTCTACACTCCTCCCCTCCACTGCCATCTTATTGACTCTTCACTCCATTCTTCATGTGCACAATTCTGCCACTACAACTGATATCAATCATTAAACACCCCCTGAAACTTCAAAAATTCCTCAAAAAGTTCACATCCATACTCCTCCTGTTACTTTCACATAGTAATATTAAGCCAAATCCAGGCCCAATCACCCTGTCATGCACAAAGCATTTGAAATAAAATAGACCAACTAAACTCTCTTATCTATTCACAATCCCCAAATCATTGCTACTATAGAATCCTGGCTTAAGCAGCAAGATCCCACCATGCACCACTTCTTCCCAGGCTATGATTAGTTTCTTGATGCCAGTCCAGGACAAAATCAAGGAGAAGGTATTCTTTTCAAGTCAGACATTAATATATAATTCCTTGCTCAAAGTAATGTCTCCTCAGATTCTCTTCTAAACTGGTTACTAATCACTTCATTTAGCTAACAGTTCTAATGGCTGCTGCCTGTCCTGCTTCATTAGTGATCACTATCCTATAAGCTTCTACGTCCACTTTGATTGCAAAAAATCCCATCCAAACTTGTTACAATATGCCATAAATCTCAGGTAAACATTAGCAAACTAAAATATATCGATACTCTTTCAACTGGGACCCTATAGTCTCCGATTCCACAGACATTAAAATGCTGCCAGCTCTTCTGTCAACTTCTTTGTAAGCTGCAAGACTCATTTTTCCCTACAGTCACAAGACTCTACAAACCCAAGAAAAACACCTGGCCTATTTACAACCTCAAAACCCTGCTATCCCTCACAGACAAAACATGGCACTTAGTCTAAGCCAACTCCTTCTTACAGACAGCATACCTCTCAACCTTTTAGAGCAAGAAATCTGTACAAATCAATAAATAAAAGTGAGACAAAGGCCCACAAATAGGGATAAGTTTTAAATATTGCTGTTACAAGCTTAGAAAGTTGATAGAATAACAGGTTTTGCATTAGCATGAATTTTTTGAAGGGTATGAAGTCTGAAACTCAAATGTCTGTCCTTATTTTCTAACTTCAGCCTTTAATGATTTGCCACTAATTTGCCAGAAAACCATAGTTTTATGAAAAAACATACCAAAAATATGAGGCAAAAATCTGGGAAGTCTGTAAAAATCTGTACTGTTGAGAGGTATGCCAGGCAGCACTACACCCTCCTCCTTTCCAAACAAGAAATTAGATGTCATAAGAGCTGTCATATCAGAATACATCAATCAAATCTTTTTCACTCCCCTAAACAGCTCTGGGCAGAAATCAGTTGGTTGACAAATTGTAAAACTCCTCCCAATGCTAACTCTTCCTACTCATCTCTGTCATCCTCAGACTTTAGTACTCACTTCTCCACCTTCCCCTCCATCAGCTCACATATTTCATTCACTCACTCAAGCTCTCTCTAACCCTCCTATATTTTAAAAATTATTATAACCAAAGATATTATACCTCTCTTTGAAAACCTAAAACTTAACTCGCTGCAGGGACAGACACCCTGTCCCCCTGGTTCATATTCCAGTATAGGGATACAACCTCTGCTTAATTCAAAACTGTACTCACAATATATGGAAAACAGGAAAAATCATATCTCTTCTCAAAAAGTTCAACCCCTAGCTAGTCAGTGATCACAGCCCAGTCTCTATCCTTACTACCCATGGAAAATCTTAGAAAAACTGGTCTGTAATCAACTGTCATACTACAAATGTCAGTACTGCTTTCTCTCTTTCAAGCAACACAGATCACATCCTTTTAGCTATTGACAAAAGCCTGCTTATCAGAAATGTTGACCTGGTTGATCACCCCGTCCTATTTAACCATCTCACTGACATTGTGATTAGCTCTGATGCTTTTCCCTAGCTCCAAAATTACTAATTAAACTGACATTTTACAATAAGTTTTAACAACTATACATCAGCTCCCACTAAATTACACAGATCTCAAGTCTCCATACTGGCCTCTCTTCTTTTCTCCATTTTATAAATAAGCTTACACTCGATCTTCTGTGAAGAAATTAGACACTGTAATCTGTGCTTGCATGTCTGGCTGAAGGTTTGCACATGATTTCAGATTAACCTGTGTATTACATGCCAGCATGACTAGCTATGATATAATAAATAGGTTCTTACATGTTGATTAATACTCTGTACAGCATGTACTCATTACAGCCAAGTACGTCTCCAGGCATTTCTGCAGTTACATTCTACTGCTCCTCTAGGCGTCAAATATTGCTTGTTCATATTTCCATTAATAATTCCAAAACCATGCTACATACAATGTATCAGAATATTTTATCCTGAAGCACACATGATGGCAAACACAACCGTGTTGATATTTGACCTCTGTCAATGAGTATATGTTAGAAATGTAAGGTGATAATTTCATTTTTAAAGGCTCAAGCCACATCAACTGGGAGTTAAAGATACATGCTCAAAAGAGATGTACTGGAGGGAATGAGTTAAACAGTAGAACAGGGTTTCTTTACATTTCTAACTGTGCATGTTTGTGTAGGAGATTCTAAGTGCAAACTGCCTCAGAGTCAGCTGATCTACAGATGTTATTGGAATGTGTTCAGATGATCTGTGTTTAGTGTCAGAGAATGAAAGACAGGAAGGAACTTTAAAAGAACAACTGTTTGTTGATTTTCTAAGAGTGAAATGAAAATAAGAACTGGAATAGTTGATACAGTAGAACAAGTATATAAAAGAGCCTGCTGAAGACAGTTTGAACAGCAGTTCAGTTGTTGTTCAGTTCAGTTCAGTAGCAGTTGAGTTATTTAGTTGAGTTCACAGTTGTACTGAGCAGTGGACACCCAAAGCACTGTAAGCCTGCCTTTGCTCTGTTGAAATATTTAGTTTAGATCAGGGACAATATTCTTCAGTTAAACTGGAAATTATAACTAAGTAGTCAGAGTTTTTTTAAATATTGGATTTCTGTACTTCAGCATTAATTTCATTTTCATAGTGATTGAATTCTTTGTTTATTGAAATTACTGTTTTACATTTTTAATAATTTTGCTTATTATTAAATATTATTATTATCTTATATTGTGGCTGGTCAGTCAGTGTATTCTTTAGTGATTTCGAACTGGATATACCTGCTTTGATAATTCACAAGCCACTCTGAAAGCCTGGCTGCTTAGGTCATGTGCTACCATATATTTTGATATCTAATTTTAATAACTGGACACCCCTTTGAAGGGACATATAGACACTGTGATTGGTGGCAGCATTTTACTGTATCATTTGGGGGAAGGGACACAGCTGTAAATCTGTGTTAGTATTTCCTAGAAGTGGGTGGATGTGTGACATTCAATTATTTGGAGTGTGAGTGTATCAGAGGTCTAAAACTGGGACATATTGCTCTGGAGTGTGTAATATGAAGTTACATTGGGGTGGACAGAAGTATACCATCCATTTCCAAGTTATAGAGCATGTTCTTGTTGTGCTCTTAGCAGAAACTGTGAAAAAAATTACTCCTGTTTAAGTGACAGTCTCACATTGGAGTCATTAGTGAGGATTGAAGTTCCTTAGTTACTGATCCAGGATTGTAGGAGATGTTACATCTTGGTGGCAATTCAGTGGGATATTGATGGGGCATCACATATCGGTGGCAGTTCAGCGGGATATTAACTGGATGGCACACCTTCCACAAATTCCAATCTTACTATACGCTGATTACGTGGATTAGTTCTGCCCAGCCACACAACCCACTCAATTCAGCATGATCTGGGAAAGATTTTCTCTCACTCATTAACTGGCTCTGTACCAAACAACTATTACATAACTCTTCAAAAATAAAAACTATACTGTTCTGAACCACCACTAAAAGATAAAAGAACCCCTACTCACTGCTTATTCTTGACCTCCTTAACAATGCCATTGATGAGGTTAACACCTTCAGGTACCTAGAAGTCTGGCTTTATCCCTCACTTAACTACCACCATCATCTAAAAAACACCCATAAAAAAGTTAAATTCCCTACTCTTCTGAGTCAACAAAATCTTTTTCCTTTTGACAAAGGGATTCTTCAAGTCCAACTTGAGTTCTGCTCACCTCTTTCAGCATCTGCCTCCAAAAGAAACTCTACCACCATCCAAACAATCTCCAAATCCATCTGCTGCTTTACCCTTTCCCCGATGTATGAACACCACTGTCTTACATTTATCAAAGCCAGCTGGCTGCAGGTCAACAAGCCAATCTACTCCTTGATTCCCATCTTTTTCTGGCTTCTGAAAGAAAACTCCTGCCCTTCTGTTTTTTCTGCCTTACTTCAATAGCCTCCGTCATATATCCTTAGATCTCATAACCACTTAGGGACTCTGATGCAAGCACTTAAAACCAGACTTCAGTGCTCTAAGGACTCCTTTCTACCCCTGGACACAAGCTTGGGAGGGATCTTCCCTCAGATTATAAAGACCTTTCTACTCCTCCTTTTAGGCGCAACTTAATGAACATCTCACAGCAAAAACTGCTTGTAAAAGTCATTATTTAGTGACTTCAGTCCCCAATGACTGCCAACAAACTGCACATTTTAGGAGTAAGGAACCAGAAAATGCAGTAAATATCTGGATATTTTTTTATAATGGCATATTTTGGATGTAAAGTACTTCCTCTAACACTATTTACATATACTGCAGCAAGATTGAAATATTAGGTGGAGGAGCTATTTTACATCAAAAATAATATAGTAATACAAAAATAAGTAAGTAAAACATAACAACTTTACAGACAGACTATTCTCTAAGCACAGTAATGCCCTCCAGGGTGTGTGTTACTATGTAAATAATGTCCTTCCAGGGATGCAGAGGCCTGCAGCGTAAGGCATCATAACACCCTTGGGCAGGCATTATTTAGATAGTAGCACGCATCCTGTTGGGCATTAATGATTGCTTAAGATTCATACATGCACACATACACATACACATGCACATGCATCATATACATACACACACACGCACACACACACACACACACACACACACACACACACACACACACACACACACGGAATTCATCACACTGTGTGCGCACACACACACACACACACACACACACACACACGCGCACCCACACACTACAAGCTTGCACACACACTTGCATATGGATATTTTTGTATTGTGTATATGTGTGTGTGTGCGTGTGTGTGTGTGTGTGTGTGTGTGTGTGTGTGTGTGTGTGTGTGTGTGTGTGTGTGTGAATGACTAAATTTATGTGTGTATGTATATGCCTGATGTGGAAGTGTATGTGGCTGTACTCATATTTCTGCGTGTGTGTCTGTGTGTCTATTTTTTTGCAGCTGTCTGTCATGCAGGGATTACAAACCTGCTTATAGAAGCATGCATTTTCTGGGCACAAAGGCAGTGCTCACTTATAAAAATATTTCCTGCTTTTGTTGTGCACATTCTTCTTGTAGCAGTTCTGCTGCTTTACATTTGAAGGCAGGTAGAAGCATGTTCTGTTTTGCTGTCCTGGCTCTTTGCACAGTCATTTTAACACTTTATATATGAAAAGATCACAGTCTGCCCTGTTGCACTTCATTAGCTCTATGCCCCTGTACCAAGAATTTCTGGAAGTTTGTTTCTTAATGTTGCCCAGGTCACTCATGCAATGTACCCTTCCTAGTAAACTTTCACCTAGGAACCCTGTTTGGCAGTTAGCACAGGTGATTAAGGCTGTGATGTGTTAACAAGCTACTTCCTGTGGTAATGGGTTTGACTTCCTCAGCCTTCATTTGCCTAATGTGTAATCTAGAGCAAGTCACATAACCAGACAGTGCTTTGGGAAAACTGGGAATTTGGGTTAAGCTCCTCAGTGGTCTCATGGACAACTTGCCAAGTGACTACCTATAAACTTTTGCACTTTGTACTCAACAGCTGGGGGACATGAAGAATACAATGCCATGATTTCTACCTTGCTGACGAATTTAAGCTTGTCATCTGTGAATTCATATAGCAGTGCTGCGATCTTCATTGACATGAGAAGCTTAGTGCACTGATTCCAGTATGCTAATGAGTATGTGGCTTTCTGTGGTGCACTGATGGTGCACTGAGTAGGTACTGACAGATACCTGATATGGTGCACTGAGTAGTTACTGACAGATGCCTGATAAAATGTGTTCTTTTCAGCACCATGGATAAATTGCTATGTTATGAGCATTGTTGAATATGGCTATCCATTTTTGCAAGTGATAATTGAGAATTTTGGGGGAGAATCCTGTGCTGTATAATATTGATCTAAAATGTGAAAATAAAATAAACCAAATAAGGGTTGAAACAAATTAATGCTGGTGCCACAAATACTGTTGTCACCATCATGGTTTGCAAATGACACATAGCTTTTCAGAAGCCTTGCTTTTATCCATATTTCATTTAGCTTGCTTACAGAAACAATGTCATTCCAGGAAACCTTTAGAACATTGCTAGATTGTCTTATGAGGATAAAATAATAAATAAAAGCAATCAGGCCTGTGCTGTGTGAACCGAGCAGGTACTGCTTGGTTGACTTATTGATGCTACATCAACTAATGCTAACCAGCTTTTCTACTGAGTTCAACAGTCTGAATAAGGAGTACCATATTCCCAAATTTCAGTCTCTCATTTCCCGCAATATAAATGTCCCCCAAGTAAATTGTTATAGTACAAACTCAGACCCTATTTATTATGCTGGTGACTGTTGCCCATCAAATACATAAGGTCCAAGTAGAAGTCTTTAGTCATCTGCTTTCAATTCATTTTACATAACGTTTTCAGAGGTCATATCTGTGCTAAACTAAGGAAACACATCCCACCCAATATTATAACCATGTCTAGTTTTTACCCGGTAATACAACTAAGAGTTCTAATGAAATCCCTTCCACTTCTACAACAGTGTGCATGGATATAGGCACACACACACCTGCATTGCAAAACCTATTCCCTCAAAGGTTTATATTTATAGCAAGAATGTCTTTGTTAACACCATTGCAATGTCTTTCTTTCTCTCTTTCTCCTCCTTTCTTCTCTTTTCTTTTTTCCTTCCAACTTTTCTTCTGTTTGATTTGTTTGCAAAGCAAGAAAATAGGAAAATCTGCTTATCTTCCAGTTACATGGGCTGGATCAGGCAGCAGCACTCCATAGATGTTTTGTCAACTTAAAAAATGTGTTATGCTAAGGACAGCTCTTCTCCCTTGATCTGACAGTTTATTCTTCTTCTTAAGGATTACATCAGAGAGAATTACCCATTATTTCTATGCACTGCATGATGCCCAAAAATAAATCTGTCATAGTTTTCTGAACCCGACTGTAACAGATTTGTGAGTTGCACTTAAGCCTTACAAAATATGTATCATGTAAACTAAAAACTTTATGATTAAAACTGCAGTGAGTGTTTTAGAAAGTAGTTGCAAATGTTCTAAACTGGATCTCATATACAATATCTAATGAAAAGATAATGCTAGGTGACATTAATTTCAAATGCCAGTCAAGTAGTCTCAACCTCTTTGGCTTGATTCAACTCACCCCCCCCCCCAAACACACACACATGTTATAACTAACTCAAACACTATGGCTCAATTTTTGATCGGATATTGGTGTCTGATTCCAATTAGTATGTCTCCAGTACCACCCTAATCTTCATTCCCTCAGTGTCCACCTCCCTGTATATTCAAACAGACTCAGTACCCATCGTGTCAAAGAACATTTACTTAGTACTTCCTGTAGCGTCACTGATTTTAACCCTGATATATTTACTAGAAACCTAAGCTCCTTTAACTGGTCTATCCTGAAAAATATTCCACTTGATGAAATTGTGCACAAATTTAACACACTTTTCCTGCAAAACATCATCAATAAAATGGGTAAAGAAGAACCATATCCCTTGGCCACCCACTCATAGCAGGCACCGAATGCATGAAAGAGGTAGGGCTTGGAAGGAATGATTAACACATAGAGCTCTCCAAAACCTATAGCAGTTTAAAGAATTGTGTAATCATACTAAAAGACAGATTAACTCAGACAAGAAAATCTAATACAGTAACACTTTACTTAATCAGTGGTCCACCCTAAACAATTCTGGCCTATTAAAAATATACTCCATCCTGGAACAACCACCATCTGTAATACTGCCCCAAACAACACTCCTCCTGAAACAGCTGCTCAGTTTAACACACATTTTATAGAAAGCATTAAAGCCTTACTAAAGATTTTCCACCTAACAATCCTGACATGCCCTCTTCTCAGACAGCAAACACCCCCTATTTCACCATAAAACCCATCCAGACCTCCTACATCAAATAGCTGTTCATTAAAATGAAGCCTGTTTGCCTTGAGCAGATAATATTCCAGCAGAATACCAAAACTAGCTTCCCATTCCATAGCCTAGACTGTGTCTGTCCTAATTAATATATTTATCAAGGAATCATCATTCCTTCTGAATGGAAAAAAAATCATCATCCCTCTTCATAAAGGAGGAGCTTCATTTGATATAACCAGTTTGAGACCTATTACCCTATTATCCCCTTTGTTAAAACTGGAAAGGTGCATTCACAAACAACTAATTCAACACATCTTTCAGGAAACGCTCCCGACCCCCACACAGCATGTGACTAGACCTACCTATGATACTACCACAGCCTTATTAACCTTCATAGTTACTATTAACAAAGCCAAAGACAAAATCAAACTCATTTCCACTGTTTTCCTTAATCCCTCTAAAGATTTGATCTAGCCCCTAACCAAAAAATCCTCTGTTAACTGTCTTCCCTGGGATTATCACAATCCATACTACTATGGTTTAGCAACTACGTAACCGAGAGATACAATGTCTGTTAATTGGCTCCCACCTTCTCTCCCTTCTTCCTTTCTTTCTGTCAATAACAGGGTGCTACATGGCTCCATTCTTGGCTCTCTAATCTTCAATGTATTCACTAACGAACTACATAAATCCTCCCAGAACAATTCACTCATACAATAAGCTGACAATTCTACTGAAATATGCACTTCAGATAACCTCATATGTCCTCAACTGGAACCATCCTACAATAAAGTTGCTAGACGTACTTGCAAAAAAAATAAATAAATAAAAAATACCAGACCCACCACTCTTTAGCACTAAAAATACAACTGTCTCAGGCTTCCTCACCACCTATCTTATACCCAGCTCATCTTAACCCACAAAATCATCTATACCCCATTTACTTGCCCAGCAATTAGCCACATACTCCAGTTCTATCTACCAAACTGTCCCCTTCAGTCAAATGATAACCAACTGATTACCATCTATAAAATGCAAAGGACTTCTGGGGTCAGTAATTATTCCAATAACATGGCTATCAGTCAGGTCTATCTCACACCTTCTTCTTTCCAAACCATTACTAAAAGAATTCTTCTCTGCCACCTGGCCTTGTCCCTGCTCCTCATCTGGGACACAGCTTCTCCTAACATCCTTCATCCCCTTATTATACCTCCCTTTAAAGCAGTAAATCACTTAACCTGTTTATCCCCTTCTAATTCTTCACTGTATTGTAGTACTTAAACTATTGTACCTACTTATAATTAGCACAACCAAATTACTATTCCATCACTACTTCTCTATTAAACTTCCTTAACCTCTCTAATATCTCACTGTAATGTATTTTTTTTAAAATTACGTCTGCCCATCTTATTCATAGGTTAGTTCATAGGTTAGTACTAAGCTAACTGCCCTTGCGAGCCATTTTAAGCCTAGCCAATTATCCCTTGTGAGACTCAAACCCTGCACTTTGTGTTTGTAAGGCAAACACCTTAACCATTAGGTCCTCTTATATACCACTCTTCTATTGGCAAATTCTCAGTACAATGCTTGTATATTACTATCTGTGAATATCAATACAAATTTTATTATATGGATTACTATGTTATGTATTCCCTAAAAAGACATTTTAAAATGTATTATTGTGAATATTGATTGCATTAAATTTGTTACCTTGGAGCCTTTCTCCCTGGTCCTTTGCTGAAAGAGGGCACCTCTGCCCAGTCGGACTTTCCCAGTAAACAAATGTCAATAAATAATAAATAATTTATATCAGCATCTCATGTTAACACTGAGCCTTGGATGAGTACTGCAGCAAAGCTTTAACATAGTATATGGTATACTCTCTTGCAAAAGGATAATAAAAGTGTTGCACTTACCATCAACTTAGTAATTACTGCACAGTTTCACATGCAGTAGCAAGCAGTGAAGTGAGAAGGAAGTGAAAAGGGAACAGTATCACTGTCTGTTACCACATCTCAGGAGGCTACAGTTAAAAATTGCATTTTCATGAAAATAGTTTGTCAGCAAATTAAAGCTTGGTTTCTCACATAGCCTTTACTGAATCTGAGGTTTTGGAGCACACAGCACAGGGGGGATAAGCTTCATGTTTTAAAATATTTCACTTTTATCTGAGTTTGATCAAGCTCAAATTTAGTAGAGAGAGAAAGATAGGAGACCATGACTGGGGGTTGGGACAGACCACCCACATTATGTGAGTACAGGGGTTACACCCACCCATACAAAAACAATAATTTTGAACTGTTTTACGTTGCATGATCATTTAATAGGTTTATTCTGATATTTTCTTGTTTGGAAAATGTACTTGCAATGCTTTTTTTCTCAGTTACGCCAGATGTAATGTTTTGTAGCAAATATCAACTGGCCTTGTGCGTTTTTTGCTACATTGATGTGAGATAGTATGTTCAATATTTTTAGAAGGCCATGCGTGTGACATCCTTCACTTTTCTTTGAAAAACTATATGTCCGCCACAGAAATATCTGCACAACATGGTGTTAACTAGCTAACATTCGTAATAAGCTGTGAAAAGCATTCAGAAAGTAATGATTTACCATATATATTGATGTCCAAAACTTGCTCCTAATATCATTTGTGGGATCCACAAAGGCACAAAAAGACATTTTCACATTGTTTTGCTCATGTCTTCTGTAAATTGTTAGGAATCAGGGTGACAGAACTTAAAATGCATCTAAAAGAAGAGCAATGCGTTTAATGGAAACACAGTTCACAAAATCATGTTTCACAGAAACAAAAGTCTTGGATTTAGAGTTTGCTTACAGTGAATATATAACTTTTACTGGGAATGAAAATGTGTATGTTTTTCCATTTTCCTGTTATGTTTATAAGACACTGGAATTAAATCATCTTCCTTTGAAGATATTTCCAAATTGTATTTCCAACAGGGACATCTTGCAAGATACTCAAATCTCGTTGCCCTAGTTTATACTGTCAGCTTTATTATTCCATTTTCAGTTCTCTATCTGCTTGATTTTTTGCAATTGATGTTGTCATTGTTTTTAAAACTTGTATCCTTTAATGCAGAGCGTCTTTGTACAGCTGAGCAAAACTTGTTTCCTGTATTTGAGGACTGATGTCATCTTCATTTTAAATAAATAGATCTGCAGAACTTGTTCCTATATTTCAGCACTGAGCTCATCTTCAGTTTAAATAAATGCATCTTCATTTTTTCTAGCACATCTCATCCATGGAAGCCAAGTTGCATATTCAGCATATCAAATCAAGCTGCTAGTTACAAACAGATTTCAAATAATAGTAGAAATATCCAATAACATTGATAATAAAAATATATAACTATGCATTCTTGAAGAAATACAGCTCCATAGTGGTACAGGAGAAGAAGAATGGGTGGCCGCGGTGGTGCAGTGGTTAGCGTTGCCACCTCACAGCAAGAGGTTCTCTGGTTCGATATTCGGCTGGGGTGCCTTTTGTGCTGAATCTGCATATCCTCCCTGTGGTTGTGTGGGTTTCCTCTGGGTGATCCAGCTTCCTCCCACATCCCAAAGACATGCTGTAGGTGGATTGGACACTCTACATTGGCCCTAGGTGTGAGTGTGTGCCTTCTGTGGAAGGTTGGGCTGGCAACTCAACACCATAAAACTCCACTTCCAATCATGAGTGGACAGGTGATCCGCTGTGGTGACCCCTAACCGGGAAAAGCTGAAAGAAGAAAAGTGGTATAGGAGAAAAATATGATACTTATTTAAATTAGTGCCAAATACTTAGGTTTCAGTATTGTAATACATACATAAATGAATGAAACAATGAATTCATGAATAAATAAATAACACAGTTTGAGATATCTCTACTGATATGTAAAATACATGTATACTGGCACTGTTACAAATGAATGGAACTGCATAATGCATCATACAAAGTAAAACATAATTAGTTTAGGTAATTTTAGCCTAAACTACCTAGAGTATAAACTCACACCATATTTATTAAGGTGGTGGCCGTTACCCATCAGCTACACTTGGTTCAGGTAGAAGTCTTTAGTCATCTGCTTTCACCTCACTTTGCACAATCTTTTCAGAGGTCATATCAAAGCTAGACTATGGAAATATGTACCTTACACAGTTAGTCAATGACACCACCCATCAAAGTGTCCTAACCACCAACCCCTCCAACCTAGATCAGCTAATCACTAACAGCCCTACCATTATATCCAAAAATATCTGTTCTTCCACCCTCATTCAGTGACCACTCCCCAATAACTTTCTAAATTGTCCACTAGTTAGCAAAACTGCCTCCTAAAGCTAGTAACCTTTAGACTCACATCTACCACCAACACTGTAAACTTCAAAAAGCACATAGCAAATATTCAATGGTCTCCTGTTACCAACTTACAGAACCTGAGTCTATATTAATTCATCCTAGGTTCACCTCATCGAACCTTTCTTCATCGAACCCTAACCATCAAATGTTTATTTCAGCAAACGTTCTCATTGACAAAAAAAATGTAAACAGGGAAAGTAAGCACTTGGCCAAAATAACACTGGAACAGACACCACAGTACGTAAAACCCGCCAAAGTAGGGGAGTTCTCACCCCAGACCACCCAACTATATATACCAACTCCAGGATCACACTACAGTAGGGAAAAGGGCAAAATTGTGCTGCTGGCCAACTGCTTCCTTTCCCTATGTAAATTTTTGCATGGATATGAACATTCACTGAAATGAATGTGCAATGGTTGGGGTTCAATGAAGAAAGGTTCTCCGAAGTGAACCTTCAATGAATTAATATAGACCCACAGAACCTAACTCAGTTGCCAGAGCTCTTAAAACATACCTTCCATCAACTACAATACAAATATTTTTTTCTAACACAACACCTTTTTTAAATACAACAAAAATCTCTACCCAACTACTGAACTAAAATCCTCAGCTCAGACTTATGAACAATTCATGGTCTTCATGGAGACAAAAGACTCTTACCAGAAAATCATACTAGCTTTACCTCTGTGTATAAACTAACTAAGTAATCCATATGCAGGCACAAAACCAACTATTTCAAACACAAACAAGTGTCTCTGCTAGGTATACCCCAACACTTCTGAGAGGAAGTAAATCTCACAGGCTAGAAATCCACAGAGTCTACCTCTTCTCTTATAACCATCCAGATCTCTCAATGCCAACTCTTAACCTTAGACTTTCTCATGGAATCCGACCACCACCCCAGTGTACAGCTTCTTCCTCTCCCTTCAACTCACTCCTCTCTTACCTTTTATCCTCTCTTCTGTTTGAAGAGAATCTCTCACAGAGACCTTGAATCCTTAGTAGAAAACATACCCTGAATGCACACCCCCTGTCCCATACAACCTACTTTCCTCTTTCATTTCACTCTACAATATGTTACTTAGAGCACATTTTCTTCACATTTATAAGTTTTGATTAATTCAAAATACAATGCCAGACATATAGAAATCAGTTCTTGTCAAACTCTTTCCAAAACTGCCTCAGCCAGAGAATGCCTTCCACTTCTATCATTTCTCCATCCTCTCTACACTTAGGAGATCCTTGAAAAATCTAATCTACAACCAAATGTCCGCTTGCATCCAACAGTATTATCTTTTCACTACTAAACTGCATGGATTATGGGTTACCTGGAGCACAATGACAGCAATGTGATCAATTACTATTAAGATCCTTCTCAGCACAGATAAATGAAACATTTTAGGTATACTCTTCATTGACCTTACCAAAATGTTGACCATCTCATTCTCCTTCAGCCCATCCAAACATTGCAGTTAGGTTACAACACCTTGTTCCTAGATTTCTTAATAAATAGGTATTTCTGATTAAAAGTTTTCTCATCACTTCAGCACCTCTTACCAAAGTAGTCCCTCAGGGCTCCATACTCACCCTATTGTTTTTTTTCAATCTTTGCAAACTGCCCTGCATTCTTCCTAATATTCCTATCAGTCTTTATGATATTGTTATCCTTTGATCCAATCCCTCACATTCAACTTTTCAAATCCAGCTAAAGTTTGACCTCCACTCCACTTCATTAGTTTTTGGCTAAACAGCCATAAGCAACTAATAACCCCTTCCAAAACAAAAAGTGTGATGTTCAGAACCTCATAAAAGCTGAAAAAATCTCTTACAAGTCACAATAACGTAGATCTCAGTGGTACCGCAATAGAAACAACCATGCTCTTTTAATGCCTGGGTATATGGCTGAACCAGCAACCACACTGAAAACACGAGGGAAAAGATCAGCTCTCATTTATTCTGGTAACTAGAAAACATTTCCCTTTTGCTTCAAACCAGTTAGAGCTGCAGTAGACAAAGGTGCCCTCCTAGCTCAGATCAGATACTGGCTCCCCATCATAGCAGCAGCATAAAAAAATCATCCACTCTACAGTCAATTAAAAATAAAATTTGTTAATTTATTTGCAACCCCCCTTTCAGAAACAACACTGTACCACTCTCTCCAAAGTCAGATGGTTCCTAGTAACCTACACAGTTAAGATACTACTAGGGTATCTTCTTTTGAAACTACTTCAACCAAGTGCATCCCTGCCACAAACTCCACAACATTTGTCAATTGACTCTCTCCTTCCCTCCAGCCCATCCCAAACCAAACTGCATTGTACTAACCACTCCTTCTCCTTTCCCATACCCATACTCTGGCAATCCATCCCTTATTACCAAAAGAAACCTCTTCTTTCCCCACTTGCAGAGCACAGCTCAAAAAACATCTCCATCAAAACTGTGACTGTAATTGTTTTTCCTGATGGACACATCACCTAACTCCTCCCTCACCTATATCACTTTGACATCCACCTTATCTTTCACTTGTGGGTTCTGACGTATAGATCACAAGACATTTCCTTGCGAGCTACAACAGTGAAACCAAAAGGCCGCAGCACTGCTATACCATAGAGCGATACAGTCAAAAGGTAGAAACGCACATTATAACCATGCCAAGCCGCTATACAGCTCCCACCAAACCTGATAAAAATACACAAACCCAACAATAAAACTGGTCAAACCTCTATAGTTACCGCCCTTCTATATCTTGGAACAAACTTCCACTCGTCTCGAAATCAGATCCCAAAAAACTCTAAGCAATTCAAAGCTGCAGCAAGAGAATATCTAAAAACTCAGTGGTCCTGCCTCTGTACACAACCTCCTTAAACCCAGAACAGTCCTATTAGGGCCCTTGCATACCTCAACAGGTTTGACTTTTATATAATAATTGCCACTAACCAGAGATTTTTCTCCTATTGTATAACATAAAACTGTAGTAAAATAAAATTGTGATATTTGAATAGCTGGTCTTAGGTTGACCTGCATTTGTAATGAGATTCTGGAGACTGCACTTTCTCTTAATTGTCACTGTGTTGACTAGTCCCTGTAAAATCTATTTTTGTCATTTGTCTTTATTTCAATGTTTAATGTATAATTGTGGAGCTTTTCTCCCCGGGCCTCCTCTGAAAAAGGGCTACTCAGCTCAGTTGGACTATCCCAGTCAACAAATAAATAAAATAAATAAATATTACATATGGTAAACATAAGATTAATATCCCATCTCACCTACCAAGGCAGACTGTAGTGTAGTAGAGCAGCATTTGTCATATTTGCAGGTCCATCAGAATCATCATGTGATAGCTACAGATAGAATAAGCAGATATGTAGAGGCAGCCATGCAGAAAAAGGAGCTATACAGGGAAACGTCACTAAGTAAAGTCTGCATCTGGAAATGAGTTTGGACAATGTCCTCTGATTGGTCAAGACAGACTGCAGGCTCTTAAAGGGGAACTGTTCACTAAAGGCAGTGTCACCAATGAATTCATCCAGCTCAGACAGCTACAGTTTTGTATGTCTGTGAATATCCTAATGCTGTTCAGTTTGGAAATACAGCACATCTAACTGAGCCCTAGCAAGGGATATTGCAGCAGCAAGGTGGAGTACACAGAGCAACAGACAGCTTTTTGTGACAGACAGTGGTTGTAAGCCACTGTGTATGTTAGCAGACATAGCAAGCTACTACAGGAGCTAGCCTCCACAAGGTGACATACTTCCCGGTTCCCACAGCCACAGAACAGCCTGTACCTAATATCATTGGCATCCAGTTGCCCAATCTTGCTAAACTGTAGAACATGGATGCTACTGACCTTCTACAAGTATTGTTGACATGATGGATACTGCATATGGCTGCAGACCAGGTTCGCTTGGCAGCAGATATTGGACAGTGCCCAGTCAATGTGGCAAGCCAATGCTAGTGGCAAAGGGATACCTGTATCATTTAGAGCATGAGGTGCTATTCAGACAATAATGGGTATGTGTCAAACAGAGGATAAAGGCCTGCAGAGGCTGAGCTATCACTGTTAACCATGAAGAGTGGGAAGAACTGCAAAAATCCCTGCCACACCAACATGGGCCTTTTGCAGCCAGTGCACAGGTACTGGTGTTGCGTGCAGAACTATTGCAGAGTGCAAAACACAGCAATGATTTGCCTAGTCACATAATGAGTGTCCCTGGAAAGGCAGATGACAAAATTACAATAATACGACAGAGGGCATATGCATCCATGTCAGTACCTCCTGCAATGCTAGCAGACATTGATGTCAGCCGGTACCCACTCATCAGTTGTACCTTTCTCCTAAGAAGAAAGTTGGATATGGATGGCATGGACTCAATTGTTTTGCTCACTGCAGTGCGAAATGTGGCAGTTCTATGTGGGTCACATATCATACTTGGGGGTGACACATCCCCAACATGTGCAGATTTGTGCTGACAATTGTACAGCTTGCATGGATTCATTGGCACTCACTACTAATAAGATTGTTCCCATGGTTTATTGTCTAATGACTCAGAAAATAGAGGCAGCTTACAGCAATATGCGAGATATGTTTAAGGGGATGGCTGCAGATATCGGATGCACCTTTCATCCAGACTACATCATGACTGATTTTGAGAAGGCATTCCCCAAGTGTATTGTAAAAGGTTGCTTGTTCCATTTTGCCTAGATCATTTGGTGGCATCTCTGGCATCATCACCTTGTAGCCCCTTATGATATGGACACTGCATTTTCAATAGTCACCCGCAAGTTGTTTGCACTGGTTTTCCTACCAGTAGATGATGTTGTGCCTGCATTTATGGAGATTGTGTCTACACTACTGGAATGTGCTAAGCCAATAAAAATATTTTTAGACCATCATTATGTGCGTGGCTGACCAAAGAAGTACTCTTGCCAGTCTCCTGCACCACAATGATTGCCAACATCTTGCCTTTGAAATTCTGAAATGTTTGTGATGTCTCTGACATGGATTTTCCATGAACCAGTAATAAGGCGAAAGCATGGCATTGCTGACTTAAGGTGTTACTTGGATGTCCTACAGTACAGCTTTTTGACCTTCTGTCTGTTCTGCAACAGGAACAAAACCTAACTGATAACCAAAGAGGATCACTTCTCAGGGGGATGCCAGTGACATGATGCAGAAAGGCTGTTGTTGTAAGGGAGTATCACCTAAAACACATCCTCCAACATAAGTGTGATGACAGCAATATGCAGGATGCCTTATGTATTGTGGCACATTTTGACAAGTTGTGATTGTATTTGCATATATACACCAAGCACTACACACATCACTTCAAATGTTGCATTAATAAAGGCTTTGCCCATTAAACACTACTTTCACAGTGCCACATTTATGCCCCCAAGCATCTGGTTCAGCAGCCTGTACTACAGACAATTATACCTTTGTGTCCCTGGGAGCATGTAGAATCTCTCACGCTGAGGGTTTCCTTCTGCCACCTATGGATATGGTGCAGGGGATCTACTATGCCCACAGGAAATGTCCACAGCCATATGTCACTACAGCTAGACTGCCATCCTGCCATGTGTCCACATCTAGCTGTCTCACAGAGAGGTGTCATGCTGCCTAGGCACCTGCACCCCTCACTTGCTGCTAACCTCCCATATTTAGTACTAATATTAATCCATCTTTGTTTTCTTTACTGTTAATAATAGTTGCTAATTGTTTCTACTGTTTGTTGGACTTTGTACCTACTGTGATTAATCTGTGTTTCTGAATTAGTTCTGTCTTATTCTCTTTTTTTCTCAAATTTTTTCACCCAGGCTGTACTTTTATATGGTCTGCTGTGATCAGTGTACTATCCTGGTAAACAAATAAATAAATAAATATGTATGTGCATTCACCTACCACACACAAAAAAAACACTGCAGTGATGTGAAAAGCTTCATAATGGACATATACAGAGATGACTGCTTATTTCAAATTGTCATATGAAAAAGCTAATTTACACAATACAAGACAATTACAAGACTTGTTTCTAAGTCAGGTTTGTCTAGAGGAATGTAAATTGTAATACCATATTACTGACATTTTTTATGTAAAGTTTACTGAAATTATCACGTCAACAATAAAATGCAATATTTGCAGAAAAGAAGTTTATATGACAGCAATAAAGAGCCTACAATGCAATCCTCAAAATAAACAGACATGCTCCTGTTAAACAAATTCAAAAACTTTGAACTGTATCATAAAACAAAAGAAAATATTTATAATCCTATATGAAAAATCACCTGCAAGTAAGGTAAACCTCACCAACAATGGAAAGAAATTACAATGGCATCTGTAAACAGAAAATATAATAGTTTAAAAGAAATAATAAAAAATAAACTATTCCTCGCCAGCTCATAATCTACAACTATCATTTTAATACCGCTAGAGAATCGTGGTAAAAAACAAATAACATCTTTCATTCCAAATGATTCACCAAAAAAAAAAAAAACCACAATAATATCAGCTCATCCAATATTGTCAGACCAAAATTAGAATCAGCAAATAATAATTTAGAGAGAGAGAGAGATAAAAAGAGTCTGTGGAAAAAGCAAGAGATAGAAAAGATGGACCAGACTAAGAAGAAGTACTGGTTGGCTAATAAAACAGCTAAGGGAGTAATTGCAGTAGCAAAGAACAAGAAATTAGAGGCACTCTACCAGTTTCTGGAAAGTGCCTCAGCAAATGGCACAAAGAAATTCTATCATATTACCATCTAGGAATGTGACCCTAAGAATTGTGTCCAATGAGAGAAACCAGACCACTGTTGTGTTACTGTAACCATCAGTGGTTGCAGCATTCCAGAGTATACATACAACTGAAAATGTGAATTCTATATGAAAATTAGTCTGTCTGGATAAAGGAATTCTGATGGGTTAAACATCATTTTCCATCATTTTCTGATTTGATGGACATATGAATATATTTAATTGATTCAACATTATTTGAAAGGTCTACACTGCATGCCAGTGTAGAATTGTATTCAGAGATGGTTGAACTTTTCTGTAATGGATAGTTATGAGTAATTCGAAAAGTAGCAGACATTGACCCAGTATTACAAGCTTTTATGAGGAGTAAACCACATGTAGTTAGTCAATAAAAGGGAAAACTGAGTGACTTACACATTTGTTTGTACACTTCCGTGTTGACTATAGGAACCGGGCTTACTATCAAGATTTTTTCAGTGAATCATTGAATGTCAGTGCGCTGAATGCATTGTTTAAAGTGGTATATAGTTGTTTAATAAAAGTTGAAGTCGAGCCATGTGCAAACCTACAGGCTTAGCAATGAACCTTCTGCTCAGTGAGGCTGAGTCATGTCTAATTACCTTCTAACCTGGTTCACTGCTCAGAACTGCATAAAGAATGCTACGCTGAGCCCTCTTTTGGAATTGCATGTTGTGAATCAGTCTTAATCATATATGTTGCTGTGAACTTTCACAAAGTTTCAATTACTTTTTTTAAATCTGATCTAGATTCCTTATGTGCTGACCTCTTCTTTCATTATGTTTCATTCATATTTTATTGAAGAATTTAATAGATGCGGCAACAGTGACTAGTTAAACTGTACTAAATGTGTATGATAGAGCTGTTCACATGATCAAGGAAGTTAGTTGCATAGGTATGCATGCATGCAAGCACACAGTTGTTTAACAGACTGGTTTTCGCATATCCATTATTAATAATACCAACTACATTCCAAAAATATAAAATTTGCTAAAATGTATGAGCTCAGATTCAAGGAACTGGAGATGTTTTTCTGCAGTTCATCTATTCATCTATAGCATTAATGCTATACAACACAGGTGGTAGTCACTTTTCTGGTCAGATTTGCAGATCCATTGCATGCCCCTACAAAAAAAATATGGCTACGTCCTTCACCACAGCAATCAGCTGGAAGGTTATCAGTAAAGGAAGATGCAGTCTGCACCATATTTTTTATTTTTTTGCTACTGAAATGAATGATTACCTGTTTCATTTGGAGCAAATAGATTTATTTCCATACAGACAGAAGGGTACTATAATTATACCTTTTTCAGTTTCTTGCATTCATTTTTGTATGCTTTTATTTTGAATTGCAATTTTTTTCTGGTGCTAATGAAGCTTTCTGAAAAATTACTAAACTGTGTCTTCCTGTCGGAAACTGATCTTTTTTGGTTAGTGCTGAGTTGTAGATATGCAATCACTAGAAGATGAAATTTCCATATTAAAACTATCTTGGAACTTTGCCTCAGTCCCTCATGGGATAGCTAGTTTGCTTAGTGACCAGCATAAGATATTTAGTTAGAACTACTTAGGCCTACATTATATTATTAAAGCTTCCAGGACTATCACTGCTCAAAGAGCACCTGACTTGGGTGCTGGGCAGCTTTATTGGATAGGTTAGCTGTAGATTACACCAAAGTAAGCACCCATTCCTCATCCAGTTACAAACACCCTGCACATCTATCCCTTGCAAAGTACACATTAGGACCTACAACCACAGATAGGTACTTTCCTGCTATCTCTACATCTAGCTTGGTGGATCTGGCCATCCTTACGCAGTATAGCAATTGCTTTATGTACACTGACAACAACTTAATTCTCAGACAAAAACAGCATGTGAGAGATGTAGTTACACATTGACACTGGAGGACAGACTCTCACATACAGAAATAAAAAAGTAACAAACAGGTTGATAGTTAGACATGCGTGGACACACACACACACACACACACACACACACACACACACACACACACACACACACACACACACACACACACACAGACCCCAGACACCACAACCACAAAGGACCAGACACATAGATCATATATGCAGAGGTGTTCACATGTAACTTACCCAAACATCAAAGACCTTTCAGGCGCAGTCCTCAGAAATTATGCATGCCCACAAACAACAATTCTCATTAAAACACATAAAGCCACATCCCATAAGGTGGAACACCCTACAACACAATATTTTGGCCATATGAGACTCAATTGTGAGACACATTGATGTCCCTCTTACCAGACTGGATATGGAGAAGGTTACAGTTAGTTGCCTGTTGGGGCCAGGAGCCACCAGATCATGCAAGCACTCAGATCACTTACCCCCAAATACCACTATGACTCTGTCATAGTCCATGTGGGTGTGAATGACCTAAGATGCACCTCCTTGGATTATATGAAGAGAGACATATCTGAGCTCTCAGAATATGTGTTACAAGCAGGTATGAGCCTACACTGAGCAGCAGTCTACCAACTCCATGCATGATGCCATAATCCTAACAGAACATGATAGACTTTAACATTTGGTTTAGCTACCAGTGTCATTCTAAAGGGGTGCAATACTCGTCAGGCTAGTAGGACATGGCTGACAGTCCACACTGCTTTGTCAGGGATGGTCTTCACCTGTCACCATTAGGCTTTTGGATATTGGCCAAAATATTATCCACCCCTATAGTGGCTTTTTAGGTACTGCTGGACAGATAAACCTTCCAACATAGGAAAAGCTACTTAGGACAAGATAAAGTGTTACTGCTCACTGCCAGAAGTCTCATCAAGAAGCTGCACTCCCTAGAAGTGCTCCTCACCCTGGAGAATGCTGCTGTCTGTGCAGTTACTAAAACATTGTTCAAAGCCATGGAAAGCACTCTGGTTGTGCATACGTGCTGACCACCCACTAAACATGAAAGAGTAAAAGGCGGAGGTGTACCCATCTACATAAAGGATAAGCACACCTCAAGACTGGTCAAGCAATGTCACATGCTTGAGCTACTCTATGCCCAATTAACCATGGGGAAAATCCATTACCATATTCTTGCTAGCTACAGGTCCCCCACCATGAACCAGGAAACACATACATCATACCTGAAGTTACTGGAATCACTCGCCATCCAGCCCAATACCATTCCCATTGGTTATTTTAACTACTCCTCCATTAACTGGGAGGTATACTTGGCCAGAAACATGCAGGCCCAAAGCTTTATTGATTTTGAAAACTCAAATACTCTGGGGTACTCCCAAATATGGGTGAGAGCTGTACCCCCCCAAGTGTGATGTCTTCACTGATAAGATCAGATCACAAAGTGGTCTCCCTTGAAATAAAGGTAAAACTACACCCCCCATCTAACTCCAAAAACTTTAAGAACTCTTCTAAGGCAAACTACTTCCTATTAAGTGATAGCGTAGCTACTTTCCAATCTCACCCAAACCCTGAAAACACAGAAACCTATACAGAGGCATACACAAAAGTGCATGTAAACAACTACATAGAAACAGTAGTACTGGACCAAATAAGCCCAGCTCAAACCACAAAACCACAAAAACAAGCCACCCGGGTGGACTCCTGGTATTAATAAGTTGTACAACAAAAGAAAGAAAATCCTGTCAAGTAGTAAGAGCAAATGTGCACAACAACACAAAAAGTACCTCATTAGTCTAAACAAGTGAATCAGGGAACTAGTCAAGACTTTGAGAGCAGACCTTGAGGCAAAAATAGCCTACAAAGCTAAGGATAACCATACAGCATTTTTCAGTTATGTCCACGGTCTTAATGGCAACACCCAACAATGTATGGAATTAGTTGTGGATGGCATCACCTATGCTCAAGCGAAAAAAGCAAAAAACAGATGAACAAACAAAGTGAAGACAAAAAAGAGATGTCCAAACAACCATTCGCAAAATACTTCTTTAATGTTTAGAAAGTTTATTACAACTCCACACGTTTTCGTCACTCTACTAGAGTAACTTCTTCAGAAACAAACCAACTACAATATTACAGTTTATTTAAAAATGGCCACGCTAGGTTACATGTGATTACGCTGGCCAATCAATAATCTCTCAGTAGTGGAAAACAAGGTCAGGGCTAAAACATAACCTTAGTAAGTTTGTTAAATTATTAAAAAAATCAACTATATAAAAAACAGATCATAACAAATTCTAAAAGTAAAATCAGCAGTGTTGAATTATGTCAATACATCATAAAATAAGCTTTGTAAAAGCTAAAAATGTCCGTGTATAGAAAGTTTTACCTACTCACAGACCATGTTATGTTAAATGTCAGCATTACTCATGGAAACCCTAAATCAAAAAGGTCTCATAGTTAATACTTAAAAGTAATATGTTAAAAGTTGAATATACTAGCAGCATCTCTATATGGTCATTTATCTCATGCAACTCTTAAGTTTCAATAAACAAGCTATGTTACAGTTGTCGTTGAGACCAGAATGGGAAAATGCATTCAATGCTAATTGCCATTCTAGTTCTCGAGCTTCTAAAAGTCACCTATGCTCAGCCAGAAGATATAGCAAATCTGCTGTCTGATAAATTCATCTCGGATTTCATCTTCCCATCAGCCTCAGTTTCCCTCAACAAATACCCTCCACAATCCCCTGCTAATTATCACTAAAGAACAGACTGCCAACACATTTTCTAAAGTTAAAAACGTGGCTTCAACAGAGCCCAGCAATACACCAGGCTGCCTCTTAAACAGCTTGAGTCAGGACCTGTCAGGCCCATTGGGTTCTCTATTCAAGCACAGCCTTCAGACTAGCTTTGTCCAGATGGAGTGGAGGACAGCAACAGTCATCTATCTGCATAAACAAGGACTATCAACTGGCTCAGGTAATTACAGACTCATACATTTGACTAGTCTTATGTAACGCCATGGAAAGAATAATCATGGACCTGATAAATAAAGACATAGGAAACCTCCAAACACTGGACCCAATCTAGCTCAGCTTTGTCAATGGCACGTCATGCCTACTAAATCTGGTGTACTTTTTTTGAAAAAGAAACCATGATCATGGATGAGGATAAAACAGTGCATACTGCCTACCTTGACCTAGCCAAAGCATTTGATAAAGTCCCACACTCAGGTATTATAAATTAGCTCACAAAACTGGGCATAAATCCTTATGTCACCAGCTGGCTAGCCAATCAGTCACGGACAGGACACATGGTTAAAGTGGGTGAATCCAGATCCAGCTACAGGATAGTTACTACTGGTGTGCCACAGGGCTCAGTGCTGGGACCACTCCTGTTTGGAATGTACTTCTCTGAAGTCAAAACTAATGTGGAAGGCCTCTGGATGGCAAAGTTTGCAGCTGACTGTAAGCTGGGGCAATCATTGCATCCCCCAATGCTGTAGAGGAGGATCTAAATCAGACAAATGATTTGTACCAGAGTCATAGCCTAAAATTAATTGCAAAATAATGCATTATCATACCCTTTGAAAATTGCAACATTAAAAGCACACCCCTAAGATCAGACTCAGAAGTGAGAGATCTAGATACAGAGATAGATAGTAGCCTGAACTTTTACTGCCATGTGTCCATAGTGGTGACAAAGTCCTTCAATGTGGCACAGCTTATAAGTAAAGGTATGGAATCCAGGTGCAAGTAAGTTATATTCCCACTGTACTCAGCCCTCATTAGACCAATAATCGAGTACAATATGCCAACTGGCATGTACTTGACTAGGCAATTACAACAGCTGTATCGACCCCAGAGGTTCCTCTTAAAGAAAATACAGGGGGTTAACATGTTCTATGTGGATAGACTAAAAGCCCTGTCCCTTTACTCTGTCTCCTACCCACTATTAAGGGGTGACTTATGCCTAACCTACAGGACACTCACAAATCCAGCCCTGATGGAGATGCCACACATCCATAAGACAAACTGCACGAGGGTCACCCAATCTAGAGATCTCAACCTAGTCATTGACTCAAACAAAACATTATGGAGAGACAGATTTATGCCACAGAGATTACCCTTTCTTTAGAACAGGCTTCCTATTCACATTAAACAGAGCCCTACCCTCTTCAAACACAGTTTAGATCAATGGCTTGGTAATTGCAAATTCACACCTGAGGTAGCGCCTATGTCTGTTATGGACAGGGGCAATCTGTAAAATACTCAGACATATGCACAAACCTATGCCATCTTCTTGCCCCCAGCAGCCACATATTGGGAAAAAATCAGGTTATACTGGTTAGGCTTGTAAGGGCTCTTAAGCCATTAGCCTAGTTATCTCATATGTACATAAGAACAAAATTATCATTTGCAGTGCATTTCTTGCATATTAGATAATATGGTGTGGTGCATTGTGAGCACTGTAAGACATTTAAAACAAAAATATTCCTTAGAAGATTTAGAAATGAGAGAGGTTATGCATAGCACTGTAAGAAAAAAGATTTAACTCAGAGAATGCCCATCCCTATCGATGCAGTAGAATTCCTCTTCCAAATAATGTTATCTCAGAAAAGTCTAGGAAAAACTTGAGGAGTCACCAAAAATTCTATAAAAGCACAGAAGAATAAACGTGGCCAAAAAAGCATTTTGTAGAAAATAAAGAGAATTAAATGATTAATGTTTGAGGTAATAGAGACTAGTTTGGGTTGCTTTAAAAGTAAGATTCCTAAGCAGCAATTTGCAGCAGAAATCCATTCAGCTATTGTATTTGGAGGCTCTACTCTACACAAAGTAGTTCCAGAAAATGATGAAAATTATCTCACTTCTATTTAGATCAGGGTACAGAAATAAGCAAGCTAGCTGGTAATCATTAACATTTATTTGTTTACCAGGGTCAAGCACTGATTCTGATGGACCTTTTTCAGTCTCAGCAAAAAGCCACACAATATATAAACAAGTCTGAGGGAATCAAACCTTAGACTGCAAAGAGCAGCTCTGAGAGTTAACCCTGTGCCCTAACTGCCAGACAATAGAGCAGGAAGCATGTATGATACAAGCCTGAAGGACAGTTATTGAAGTTGGCTGATTACAAATGAAGTAAGACTTACATTCAGATTTTATTTAACACAAAGACATACTCGGAGGCTCTGAGTAAAAATTTACCTAAACAGCAGAGGCCTCCAAAGCAGACACCCAAACAACTGCTACCTCAAGACACCCCACAAGCAACACATAAACCACAAAAGCAGTGTGCAAAGCAGTCACAGCCCTTAAGGCCAAATACAACACCAAACATACTTGTCATAGGTGACTCCATAGTCAGACACACTGACGTCCCACTCATCAGGCTGAACAAGGAGAGGGTCACAGTAAGCTGCCTATCTGGCGCTAGAATCCGCCACATAACACAAGCACTCGGGTCACTCCACAGCAAGTACAAATATGACACAGTCATTGTCCATGCTGGTGTGAACGACCTGAGCCTGGACTGCATGAAAAGAGACATAGAGGAGCTCTCTGATTATGTAGCCCAGGCAGGTATGACCCTAACCCTGAGCAGTATCCTTCCTTCACCAAGAATGATGCCACAATATAGAGACAAGATGATCAGCTTTAACAATTGGCTTAATGTCTGGTGTCATTCAAAGGGGATCCAGTGTCTGTCTGCCTGGGATGACATGCTTGACAAGCCAGCACCTGTCACCCTGGGATTCCGATATTGGCTAAGGCTCTTGCCACCCCATAGTGCCTTTTTAGGCAAGGCTCAAATTCTAAACCTACCACCCTAGAAAACAAAAATGGGAAGAAATTGAGGGTAATGCTGCTCAATGCCAGAAGTCTAAATCTCAAAATGGCCCTTCTCAGTATGGAGAACATCGATGTCTGTGCTGTAACTGAAACCTGGTTCAAGGCTCCTGAGAGCACCCGGCACTATTAGGTTTTACCTCATATCATGCGTTCCGCCCCAAAACCGGACCACTCCACAAAAGGAGGGTGTATCCATATTCATAAAGGATACTCACACCTCCAGGTTGGTAAACCATCCAGGTGCAACTAACAATAGGCAAAACTGCTCTACAAATTGTAGCATGCTGCAGGCCGCCCTCTCAAACTCAGGAACCCCACACAGCCTTCCTGAAGACACTGGAGGGTATAAATGTATCTCCAAACACCATCATATTGGGTGACTTCAACTACCCGAATATAGACTGGGAACATTACTCAAGCCCTAACTTTCTAGGGTTCCTGGAGTTCATAAATTCAAATGCCATGGAACAGCTAGTCACTGTTAGGAGAAAATATACTAGATCTCATTGTCACAAACATGGGGACAAAATGCTCCACACGAAGTATATCCCTCATTGGTGAGATCTGATCATAAACTAATCTCACTGGAAATCCACATCCCGCCCCCCCAAACAAAAAGACCATAGTGAAGAACTTCTCTAAAGCAAACTTCACACTACTCAAGACTGGTGTGGTATCCTTCAAGGCCCCTGAGTCAGAGGAAACCACAACCCAAGCTGCGGAAGCCCTTACAAATGCCTTCTATGAACACCTCCAGGACTGCATGGATCAGGCAATCCCAAATAAAACCAAGACTCTTTCCACAAAGGGCAAACGTCCAGTCTGGTGGACCCCAGCCATTAACAAACTTTACAATAAGAGGAGAAAGCTATTACATGATAGAACAAAATCCATAAGTCACCCCTGATCACTATTAGTAAAAAAATACGAGCACTCATAAAATCAACTAAGGCCAATTTTGAGAGAAAAATTGCCATGGATTCAAAGGACAATCATAAGGCCTTTTTCAGCTATGTTAGGAACCTGGGTGGAAACTCACAGATATGCTCAGAATTAGTCCAAAATGATACAAAATCACTGAACCCACAGACATTGCCAACATACTGGCAGACAGGTTCAGTGCAAACCCCTAAAGGAGAGATAACTATCCCAGCCGAGTGTAGCCTCCCGGACATCTCAAATGTGAAAGCTGCTCTCTCTAAAGCTAAAAACACAGCATCAATGGGACGGATGGTGTCCCCGGCTGTGTGCTCTAAATGAGGAATTAAATAAGGCAGCTGTTTAATCTCAGCCTTACCACAGGATCGTGGACCCTGGTAATTAAACAAGTCTAGTCTGCAAAGCTATGGAGAGGATCATAATGGAGCTCATAAACAAAGATATAGGGGACTTGCAGACATTGGACCCGACCCAGTTTGGCTTTGTCAAGGGAAGATCATGCCTTTTGAACTTGTCTTGAAATAGTCACCAAGGCCATTGATGAGGAAAGGCAGTCCATACAGCCTACCTTGACCTTGCAATGTAAACCCATATGTCACAAGATGGGTTGCAAACTCTATTGTTTGGCATCTACTTCTCAGAAGTACAGGCCAACATGGGAGGACTTTGGCTGACAAAGTTTGCAGATGACTGCTGGAAAGTGCATTGGACACTGATATCCTTCAGAAGGGACTCACGGAAACAGATAGCTGGTGCCAGAGCCATGGCCTGAAGTTAAAAATGTATAAAACAAGGTAACCCCAAGCTACCATATAGGTGGCAATCCACTAAGCACAGAAGAGGTTATCAGGGACCTGGGGACCCAGGTTGACAGTGGCCTTTCTTTTGACACTCACATTGCTAAAGTGGTTAGAAAGACCTTCTACATTGCCCACCTGATCATGAAGGATTCACATCCAGATCTAGTGAGGTCATTGTTCCCTGTACTCTTCACTTATCAGACCAATGATGATGTATCTCACCCGACATCTGCAGCAATTGGAGAGACCCCAAAAGTTCCTCACCAAAAGGATAAAGGGACTCCAAAATCTGTCATATGCTGCCAGATTGAAGAAACTCCAGCTCTATTCAGTTGCTCAGAGGTGACATGTGCCTGACATACAAGGCCATGTATTAATGGACATGCTCCACCTCAAAAATCCAAATCCACCAAAACCACTAGAGCAAGCGACTTAAATCTTAGCACAGATATAAATGGATAGATTTATCACTCAGAGACTCCCTATGCTGTGGAATAAAATCCCGTCCATGTGAGGCAGAGCACGACTCTGTTCAAGAGAAATCTAGACCTGTGGATGGGAGATGAATCATCTCTGGGTCACTGCTGGACAGAGAACTAATGGGCACAGTATTTTTTCATATAAGGGGTGGCGTAATGTGGCTAGGCTTATAAATGCCTTAGGGCAGATAGCCTAGTATAAACCTATGAACCTATGAACCTATGATTTGAGATCCCATATTGACCAGCAATCATGACTGACACGTAATACAAGGCTATGCAGCAAAGCAGGAATTACCATATCGCACTGAACAGATACTCTTGTGCTTTAGATTTTGTTGCAAAATTGTGTCACCTGAGAAGTATCATATAGGTCATAATCTAGTTATTTTTAGTCTGTGCAGCTGGAATGTAAATCAGAGGATGTTCATGTTATCATGCAAACCCGTCAGAAGCACAGACAGGCACAGTAGTAATGAAACTATCTAGATCTGGACAGAATTCATGATCCAGCTACCAGTTTGTTCAGGTGGCAGCCTAGGAAATACTTAGAGCAGCTTAGAAATGTGCTTATCCAAAAATTTAAACTCAAGCCTCATCTTTGCAAGACTGCAAGATAGCTCTGTGATGTTCTTGTCATGTTTGATGGATTTATGTGACTCTATGATAGTTATGGTTATGCTGTTTGTAGCTTTGTGCCCTTTAGCAAATGTTTTTTTCTTGCAAATCAGTCCAATAATAGTAGCCAGTGGGAGGAGTTAACAAAGTCACACTCAGTGACTTTCAGATGCCATTAAAGCTATCTATTGACACATATTACTATGGCTCAACAAAGGCAACGAAACACTAAACACAACTGAATGCAAGTCTAAGAGGAAAATGAATGAAACATATTGAGGCAGTCATGAATCTGGTAAATGAGCCTTTCTCTTTTACATCAGTGTCATTCCCAGATGATGGGACTGCATAGATTTCTGTAGCTGAGGTAACTACGCTGACTAATCAGTTTCAGTGTGAGAAGGATGCCATAGTGGATGAAATCTGTGCAGAAGTGCTGAAGGTGCTGTTAATTATAGGGAAGTTGTGTTTAATATGTCTTTTCAATAATATGTGAAAGGTTGGCACAGGAACCTTGGACTGATGGGAACAGGAAGGTGTGTTCAATTCTAAAGAGATCATGCTCTGTTGGCTGTCTGTCAAAGCATATGCCAGCATGCTGGAAAGGAGATTTCATCCAGTAATCAAGTCTGTGTTGGAGCAGTTGCAATGTATATCCCATCCCAGCCATTGCACAGGTATGAGATATATCATAGGAGTTTGAAAATAACTGTTTGCTAGACAGAAAGAAGGGATATGATTGTGCAACCTGAAATGTCTCGTGGGAGGTGTTATGACAATATTGGGTTCCATGACTACTGGTGCATTGCATTTGGTCCCTACATTTGAGGAGCAAGTTCTTTTTTTTCTTACATAATTTTATTTTAAAAATGTAGCATAATATAACTTTTTAACAGATAGACATGAACTATTATTCTTAAGATCGTGTCATATATTCATCTGAAACATGAAATCACAGCATCATTATATACAGTTGTCTAAAGGTAACACAGAGTCCCTGAGGCATTTCATACTTATAAACCAGTTATCACACCAACCATTTGAAAGAACATATTTTACAGGAAAAAAGAACTACACTAGTTAAGGAATTTAAACATATTGGTATTTTTGAAAGGTGAAGTTAAAGAACATATAGATAGCAGCTGTAGTAGTGGTACTGTACATTTTATACCAGGCTGTGGTGATGAGTCAAGAACTGAGTTAAAGGCTTAAGCTCTCATTTTGTTAGTTAGTTTATGCCTCTATACTTAGCCATGATAATATATTTTGGTTACAAAATAAAAGGAAGTGATCATGGACGCAAACGGCAAAACTGGTGCTCTTTTGCTCAGTAGCGGGTCTCACTCACTTCATCAACATGGGAAGCTCTGTTAATACAGCCTCTGCTTTTTAAGGTTGAGACAAGTCAGTTGAGGGAGTCTGGATGTGTCTGCCAGAGGAATAATCCAATTCAGCTTTTCTGTGAATGTTAGAGACCCCACAAAAATATCAAGACACTATTAGTGTGGATAAGGATGCATCTTCTATTCTGATTATCTTGCTGCAACCACAACCCTCTTTCATAGTCTAGATTAATGGAGCAAGGGGGCACACTATAAGCGATATGAAATTCGATCTCTATTATGGCTTATTCATAGAAACTGAAAACTTCACCTGAACAGGCATAACATGATATTCTTCTGGAGCCAGACCTTCTGGTGATGTTTGAAAGTCAGCAGTCAGCATCTTGTGGCAGTGTGGATCTCATTGTGCAGTGAAACGTAGCCCTAATGTCTGTGTGGAGGCACTGCATGGGTTCATCATCTACAAGAGAAAAGATAGGAGTTGAGTATAGAGATGGTCAAATAACAGACAGGGATCAAAAATATGGATGGTCTAGACTCAAACAATGGAAGATAACTTCAAGGATACAGAATGTCAACTAACTGCTGAAGAAGGTGCCCAGCTTTGTATAGGATGTTGAAAATGACTGTCTATATATAGCTGATCTTACCTTTACACAGTGTTGATTCTGGGATTAGACGTCTCTGTCAGGTTTGGCATGTCTCCTTTTCCAAAATACCTCTTCAAGAGTATCTTCAGGTAAATATGAAGATAGTCAAAATTCTTCAGATGGTAGGAATATAGTTGGAGTTTGCATTGCTAGATAAGAGTGTCATCTCAATGTGACTGCAAGTTTCAGCTAGGAGACTGTTTATAGTAGTGAGACTTCTTGGTGCCTGTGGATCTGGTCCTTGATAGGCTATTATCCATTGAGTTTGTAGTTCCACTCTTCTCTCACTTGCAGAATAATATGGCAATACCTAAGGGAGTGTCATTAGAAATGAGAGCTTGCTTGATCTAAGCTTGAGTGATTAATTGTTATTGATTTTCTGTTAGTCACTGTCCTTAATGAGCTCAGGATCAAATATTGGGCCAATCATAAGTGTATTTGGTACCAGAACACCTTGGGTCAAAGGCCAATAGGCCAGTGGTGGGCATTACTGCTGTGTTGTCAGACGTTTGAGCAAAGATAGGTGCTGAGATGTACACTGATGTTATTTATAAATATATTTCCTGAATTTGGTAAGTGCACTGAACTGAGGACTCTCAGACTCAACCTGGGATTGTTGTCAATTTCTTTCCTCAAAATCAGGTACAAAACCAAAAATAATGAGGAACAAAGGCCCACAATCAGGAACAGTTTTTATATAGCCCTGTAATTCAGTCTGGAAGTTAATAAAACAAGTTTGGCACTGATGTACTTTGCTGAAGAATGAAAGTAAGGAACACTACTGTCTGACATTACTGATTGATTGTAATCTTCAGTGATTTATCACAAAATCAAAGAGTTTCATGAGGGACATGGCAAACATATGAGGCAATATTAGGGGTGCTCTGCAAAATCAGGGACAGTTGAGAGCTATATCCAGGACACAATAGAACCCAACTTAGAAGATTTTTTTTTTTAATATTTGAGTAGTAGCTAAGGAAGACAACTTTTTTCCCTATCCGGGGAGACCACAAAGACACGAGAAACATGCATGCACTTGCTACATTCAAACTGCAACAGCTCAGCAAAGATATTAGAGACATAAACATGCACATTTTACATCTAGAATGAACTATCGACAAGAAATATTTATAGAGTAACTGAGATATTTCAATATGGCACATTGAATCTAATATGCAAAATATGAGTGTATACGTTATTAAGTACCATTTCAATCTTACCTTTTAACTGTCCAGATTTTCACAGAATGCCTAGATTTTTGCTTTATATTTTTAGTCCGTTGTCATAACATTTGTAATTTTCTGGATTTTTATGGCAAATCAGTGAGGACTGAACTCACTAAATAATTACAGGCATTTGAGTTTCAGACTTTATATCCTTCAGAAAATGCATGGTAACATAAAACCTTTTGATGTAACAACTTTTTAAGTTTATAAGAGCAATATTTAAAATGTGCCCCTATATTTGGGTTTTTGTCCCCCCATTATTTTTGGCTTTGTCCAGATTTTTGATGGCAAGAATTTGAGAGCTGTATTTCAATAATAAATTCACAGTGTAGCCTTTGGCTTTGTAACATCTGCATTCATATACTAAAGCTAAAAGCTCAGGTTGTTGTTGTTATTGTGTCTTTCGGCTTTTCCAGGTTAGGGGTCACCACAGAGGAACTCCGGTCCACTAATGATTGGCAATAGATTTTTATGTGCTGAGTTGCCGGCCCTGACGCACAACCTTCAACGAAGGTGCGCCCATTCACGCATGTCTCCACACACAGGTAATTGTGATTAAACCCTGTCTCATCTCTGATTAGATATGGCAGCACAGGCTATTATTTTAAATTATTGTTTCAGCTACTGGTGACCTAAATGCTTTTCATTTAAGTGCATACTCATTGCTTGATCTTAGTGGATACTGATGAGTATTTTTTGTTAGCTAAGGGGTACAATTGATGCAGTAACTTGTGAGTCAGGAACGTCAGAAGTAATGGAGTTTAAGCTGTGGTCATCACCTAATGATTGCTTGGGTTAGAGTACAAAAGTGTTAGATGGACATACAAAGGAGACCCAACATATAGTAAGGATATCTGGGGAATTCCTATCAGTATGAGTAGGGGTTCAGATCCCACCTACATGAGAACTTTTCTTATATACCAAGTAGGTCAGGGGACCTATGTTCTGAATGGACCTTGCTCAAGACTTCAGTAGTTGAGTTGGTAGCAAAGAGCTATATCCAGATGGTGGTTGGTGATTGTAATAGTGATATCTGAGAAACCACTGTGTTAAAATGGGCCTTCCATTTAATGCTAGCATGGGAGGGTGTGTCTTTTGATTTGCCAAGAAAGGGCGCAGCTGTGGATGGTATTAAAATTAATGTGCCAGTCGTCCTTACCAGAAAATGTTCTGCAAATACTCAATCTCAAAACTGTATTCCTTCTATAATATGTATTTTACAGCCTTTCACAGATTTACTGACACAAAAGGCCTAAACCTTTAGCTATAAGCTCACTGCATAAATGAAAACAAGCATAATTTTTCACGTTTGCATTAATTCTATTCTGAGGAATAGTTTTAGGACAACTTCTACTCTTTCTGACTTTGGAAGTGTCAAAGGTAACTTTCTGTACACTACTGTGTCACCAACAGTACAGCGTTCATTACTTTTAAGTGCAGTACTTAATTTTTGTAAATAGGGCTAGTCCCCCTTTATGCCCATAGCATTAAACTGAAGGGTCCTCTACAGATAGCTGGGGAGGTGGATAGCTTGGCTTAAAAATAAACTCTGACACCATTTTGGGTATAAGTGAAAGATTACTTCTCAAAGAAACCATATCTTTGTGAATAATGAGATAAGACTGACCCAAAATTTGAGACCCTTTTTTTAAGATGTTAGAGAGATCAGTAAAACTGATTACCTTGTTAATAACCTCAAATCAGCCTTATGATCTGGTTCACATGGAACAAGAATTAATGTTTCCAAAACAAAATTAAAATTCCAAGGAAGTGCCATCTGTTTTCTTTATGGACAAATATATAGAATGCCTTTCAAAAACATACTCAGATAGGAATGCACTGAAAGAGGGGTATCGTGGTGCAGACAAGCTAAAATGGCCAACAAATTAACCTTGACATAGGATTAAGAAAGGCCAGAGGATAATACTCACACAAGTATTGTAGAACCCGAGAAATACTAGCCATAAAAGAGTCCCTCTGTTTAGCGTGGCTCCAACTAGAACATCTCTTCCATTTGCCAATATGGCATGTCTTAGTAGCAAATTTCTTTGCCTTCTTTAATCCCTATTGCACATCCTCAGAAAGTAAGTGCATCAGTTAGTTAAAGTCGTTTCATGTTGGGGCTTATCAAATAACTCCTGTCTTGCTTGAGTAGGTCCAGTCTGTGAGGAAGCTCTGTCTAATTGCCTTTGACCATTCCAAAAGGAAGGAAGAAAAATTCTTACCTGGACAAGAAGGGAGCCACCACCATGATTTTTGAAGAGTCCTTCTGAATCTTCAGAATGATCCTTGATATTAGTGGAAACGGTGGAAAGGCGTAGAAGAATATTCCTGTCCAAGGAAATGAGAATGGATTTGTTTTCCAGGCTTACCTGCAATGAGTCCTGGAGCAGAATGTTGCTAGTTTGTTGTGAATGGAGGTGAACAAAATGTTAAATACATAAATTCATAAATAAATAAACATGTGATGTGTTCCACACAAGCTGGATCAAATCCTGAACGTCTGCTGATTAAATTTCCATCCTTGAGGGTCTGACCTGCTCCCGCTCAGTCTGTCTGTCATAATGTTTTGCTGTGATGGTATATGAGATGCCTGTACAGTCAAACTGTGCTGAATAGCTATATCCCAGACTACCATGACTAATCTGCACATTGTGTTACATCTGAAAACCCCTGTATCCTATGTACCGCATCATTGTTGCACTGTCTATAACCACTTGCTGTGGTCTTGGAGACTTCAGTTGATTGAGCTGAGTTGAGTTGAGTGCATTTATAACTGCCAGTATCTCTTTTATGTTTATGTGCTTTGGTCTGTCTTTTTTTTTTCCATTCCAAAGACCTTGCACTTTTACCTCCAAAGACAAAGCTCTCCAATCAAACGCTGAGGCATCTGTTATTACAGATTCTTATCCAATCAAACGCTGAGGCATCTGTTATTACAGATTCTTATTGGAGCATGAAAAGATAATTGGTGAAAGAATACAGATAAAACTAGACTCTCCATAAAAGCAGTTCCCTGGTTACAGGGGCTGTGGACAGTGGTAATGTTTTGTGCACTGCTTTTTTTGACTGGCCACAGCTTTTGACAGTATCTTTCCATACTGGTATTATACTGAAAAATGAGACGCGTTTAATGTAAATACACTGTCAGCTGGATTGCAAATTTGGCTACCTAATATATCCCAGATTGCGAAAATCACTGGTTCCCTTTTTTCAATGAAATATTTAAGCAATGACCAACGACGTGGTGTGGTATATTGAAGAATTACCCACGGTTGGTGTGGTATAATCACGAGGGCGACCATGGGTAAATCTTCAATATACCACAACCACAGAGTCCGTTATTGCTATTATACAATGACATTATTTAAGAAAAAAAATACTAACTTTTCTTAAATAATGTCTAGTATAACAGCGGATTACTGTTCTTCTGCCAGTTGTTGTATACTGCTTCTTCATTTTGATGTACTGCGCATGCGTATGGGACTTGCATTCCCATGCATACCCAGTACAACAATGCTCTGAAACGGAAGCAACAGAAGAAAGAAAGTCTCCGTGTCTCTGTTTTCTCTATTTTTTTTTTTTTTTTTTTTTTTAATTGTAAAAAAAAAAAAAAAATGGTTTTGGGGCACTTTATACCAATGGAAAAAAGTCTGGGCGACTAGACCTTTTTCCGTTTATATATTGTGGGATTTACAGTGGGCATGCTGGTTGGGCTGGGCCAATCAGCGTGCACGTTTCTGAATATTAATAAGGAGTCATTGTATAATGTAACTTATGGGATGCAACAGGGATCATTTCGAGGCTCTCTTCTTTTTGGCATTTATTTGCCAGAAAATCCAAGCCAATATTCCAGAAGTGTGTTTGACTTAGTTTGCTAATGACTGCAATATAGACACTATTATCTGCTCATCCACCGATATAAAACAGCTCCAGCAAGGGCTGGAATATGTACATACATGGTGTATGAAAAAATATTTTCAAACTAAATGAAAAAGTGCAGGATATTAACATTTGTCAGAAACGTTGCTCCCAACTCATGTGTTATAAATAGTACTGTGCTTCAGACAAATACATTCATAAAATACCTTGGTACTTATGTGGAAAACTGTTACTCTCAATTCAGTCATTATGTTTCCACAATAGTCAGGAAATACTACTGTCTGTCCAGTTGATTTCCAAGAGAATATTATCAATATCCAAAAAGTTATCCTGCCATTGTACTCATCCATTATCATTCTCATGGTTGAATAGAATGCCGCCTTTGGTCTGTACAAATCCAAGCATACTGGTCAAGTGGAAAGGCTATACCTAACCAAGAAAATTAAAGGTCTTAAATCTTTAAATTAACCTGATGGATTAGCACAACTCTCTTTATGCTCAGTAGCCTACAGACTGTTACAAGGTGACCTGTGTCATGCTTTTTCAGCCATGAAAGATTCAATCTTATTTGACATCCAATTTCTTTGCAAAACAAGTACCGCTACATGACCCACACTTGGAATCTAAATCTACACCAACAAGTAAACAAGACTCCTTGGGGGATAGGTTCCTAACTCAGTGTATCCCTTGCCTAGGGAATATATTACCACTACAAGGCAAACAAAGAACTACTTTGGCCAGCTTTAAGACTAGTCTTGATGCCTGGATGGATAGACACATCCTTACACCAGAGTTATTATGGATGGACAGACACATCCTTACACCAGGGTTATTATGGATGGACAGACACATATCTATACTAGGGTTATTATGGATAGACACATCCTTACACCAGGGTTATTATGCATGGACAGAAACACCCTTACACCAGGGTTATTATGGATGAACAGACACATCATTACAACAGGGTTATTATGGATGGACAGACACATCATTACAACAGGGTTATTATGGATGGACAGAAACATCCATACACCAGGGTTATTATGCATGGACAGACACATATTTATACCATGGTTATTATGGATGGACAGACACATCCTTACACAAGGGTTATTATACATGGACAGAAACATCCTTACACCAGAGTTATTATGGATGGACAGACACATCCTTACACCAGGGTTATTATGGATGGACAGACACATCCTTACATCAGGGTTATTATGGATGGACAGACACATCCTTACACCAGGGTTATTATGCAGGGACAGAAACATCCTTATACCAGGGTTATTATGGATGGATAGACACATCATTACAACAGGGTTATTATGGATGGATAGACACATATTTATACCAGGGTTATTATGGATGGACAGACGCATCCTTACACCAGGGTTATTATGGATGGACAGACACATCCTTGCACCAGGGTTATTATGGCTGGATAGACACATCCTTACACCAGGGTTATTATGGATGGACAGACACATCCTTACACCAGGGTTATTATGAATGGATAGACACATCCTTACACCAGGGATGTTATGGATGGACAGACACATCCTTATACCAGGGTTATTATGGATGGATAGACACATCCTTAAACCAGGGTTATTATAGCTGGACAGATACATCCTTACACCAGGGTTATTATGGATGGACAGACACATTCTTACACCAGGGTTATTATGGATGGATAGACACATCATTACAACAGGGTTATTATGGATGGATAGACACATTCTTACACCAGGGTTGTTAAGGATGGATAGACACATCCTTACACCAGAGTTATTATGGATGGACAGACACATCCTTACACCATAGTTATTATGGATGGATAGACACATCCTTACACCAGGGTTATTATGGATGGATAGATACATCCTTACACCAAGGTTATTATGGATGGACGGACACATCCTTACACCAGGGTTATTATCGATGGATAGACACATCCCTACACCAGAGTTATTATGGATGGACAGACCCATATTTACATCAGGGTTATTATGGATGGACAGACACATATTTACACCAGGGTTATTATGGATGGATAGTCACATCCTTACACCAGGGTTATTATGGATGGATAGACATTTCCTTACACCAGGGTTATTATGGATGGAGAGACACATCCTTACACCAGGGTTATTATGGATGGACAGACACATCCTTACACCAAGGTTATTATGGATGGATAGACGCATATTTACACCAGGGTTATTATGGATGGATAGACACAGCCTTACACCAGGGCTATTATGGACAGATAGACACATCCTTATACCAGGGTTATTATCGATGGATAGACACATCCCTACACCAGGGTTATTATGGATGGACAGACCCATATTTACATCAGGGTTATTATGGATGGACAGACACATATTTACACCAGGGTTATTATGGATGGATAGTCACATCCTTACACCAGGGTTATTATGGATGGATAGACATTTCCTTACACCAGGGTTGTTATGGATGGATAGACACTTCCTTACACCAGGGTTATTATGGATGGACAGACACATCCTTACACCAAGGTTATTATGGATGGATAGACGCATATTTACACCAGGGTTATTATGGATGGATAGACGCAGCCTTACACCAGGGCTATTATGGACAGATAGACACATCCTTATACCAGGGTTATTTTGGATGGATATATGCATCCTTACACCAGGGTTATTTTGGATGGACAGACACATCCTTACACCAGGGTTATTATGGATGGACAGACACATATTTACACCAGGGTATTATGGATGGATACACATATTTACACCAGGGTTATTATGGACGGACAGGCACATCCTTACACCATGGTTATTATGGATGGATAGACACATCCTTACACCAGGGTTATTATGGATGGATAGATACATCCTTACACCAGGGTTATTACGAATGGACAGACACATCCTTACACCAGGGTTATTATGGATGGACAGATACATCCTTACACCAGGGTTATTATGGATGGATAGACATACATTTATACCAGGATTATTATGGATGGATAGAGACATCCTTACACCAGGGTTATGTACAGTGAGCACTATTATGTACTTGCTAGGCATCTTATGGTCTCTATGATCTCTTGTCTAGTATGTTCCTATGTTCATATATTCCTAAATGGAATCTGGATAGAGGAATCATGAGAATCATAGATGCCATGAATCTTAGTATCCTGAGAAATTGCCATGCTGAAATCCTGGACTGAGGGAAAAAGTCAGGAATAGATCTAGATATCTAGATACAGATCTATTTTTCATGGAGAAGAAAAGCACTTCCAAACTTTGAACTGAACTTACTGGAAGTCACTCCAGGAATACAGTTTTGTGGGAATGAGTCAGACAAAGCTTTTGAAAGTTCTCCTAGAAGCCCAGTCCATGAAGTTGATGTCTTAAAGTAGTGAGACATTCCTGACTGAAAAAGACCCTGCTGAGATAAGGACATTGTCCAAAATAAAGTAAAAATGTGAATACCATGCAGTCTGCAGTAAGCTATCACTGGTGCTAGACACTTTCTGAGCACCCTTGTAGTAATTGATCAGCCAAAGGATAATACAGAGAACTGACAGTGTAATCCAGACACAGAAATCCTTAAAAAAAATTAAAATCTGAGGCTATAGGAATATGATCATAAACATCCTTAAAATCTAGGGTTACCAAAACACTGAAAGGGGGAATAAATGGTAAAAGTTTCTGAATAGATACACTTTGGATCTTTCACAAACTGATTAAGAAAGGAAACATGTAGGAGTGCTCCAATGAGGCGTCTTTCTTTAAAACCATGAATATTGTTGAATAAAAATCTTTCCCCTAAAAGAAAAAGGAACAGGAACTATGACCCCCCCCCAACATCAGCAAAAAAGGGGAAATAAGATTGATCTGGTAAATGAGGATAACAGTCTGAAAAGGAGGGAGAGGCCTCCCACTGATATATATGTCGCTGATGGCTAACTCTCAGAATCAACTTGTCTGAGATTACCTGTTGCCAAAGAGAAAAAAGAAGAGACAGCTGTTGGGGAGAAATAAGGCCTGCCATGTTGGGAAGGAGGTGGGTTACCATTGTCATTGTGTTGCTGAGTCTGCTTGTTTTGCTTTTTATAAAAACAAAAACAAAAAATCTGTGTTAGGGATGAAACCTTTAACAAATTTGCAGAAAGAAGGCTGAAATATCTGAGCCATCCCCTGAATCATTCTCTCATCACATTTTTTAGGACACCAGCACAAAGTGGTCCAAAAACAACCTCTCTACAGAAGGAAAAATTAAAAGTGTCGTATTTAATATCTTCATGTACATTTTGACAAGATAACCATGCAAAACGTCTCATAGCAGATCCAATAACTACTTCTCTGGAAAATGCATTAGCTTAGTCATAATTACACTTCAAAAGAATGATTAGTAACATGAGACACATAAGCAATATGTATATTCAGATAAGATTTTCCACCAGAAGGAGAAAATGTGGCAGTAATGTTCCTCATATTCTCAAATGAAGCAAGCAAAAAGTTTTAATATTTGAGCATGAAAATTAAAAATCCTAAAAGAAAAAGTATGGCAGATAAATACACTCTTTTTCCCAAATCCATCAAAGTTTGTCCCATTCTTATGAGAAGAAGACGGATTTGCATGTTTAAGTGCTGAAGGATTTGCCAAGGAAAGCTCTGTGGGGTCAGATCTTGGAAAACAAAAATCTGTAAAACTGATGAATTTTGTACAATCTACCTGTTTTCTTAGGAGCTGCAGTCTGGTTGTCAGGCTTGTTGCTGTCTGCCTTTTTATGTGCTGCAGTCTGGCTGTCAGGCATGTTGCTGTCTGCCTTTTTCGGTGCTGCAATTGGGCTGTCAGGCCTGTTGCTGTCTGCCTTTTTAGGTGCTACAGTCTGACTGTCAGACCTCTTGCACACTGTAATAAAAACATGGATTCAGTGAATCTTAGTTACTCCTCAGTCAAGGGAGCCCGCAGGATTTTTTGCAGGGGGGGTGCAAACCCAAGCCCCGCCCATGTAGCCCCATCCCTCTGTTGTCCCCGCCTACTCAGCCCCACCCCCACACCCACGCAGACATTCCAGTGTCCCATTACTTGGCTATTTCTCCCCATTTGCCATAGACACTGTTCAAATCTCTCAGTGTGCATACTGTTTTATGCTTTACTTCTACAATGATTACAGATATTTGGATTTCATTTACAACTTTTATTTCAAATTTTATAGCACAAACACTGATAGACATTTACTAAACCTAAACAAAGCAATAGTCTTACAATGAAAATAGACTTAGCATTAAAACCTCTCTACCTTTGAAACCCACATTCACTGAAACAACATTGAAACCTGCATTCAAAGAAAATGCATCTGGCCAGTGGCAGGGTAAGTTTACCTTTGGGCTGTTTTCAAATCATAGGCTCCTTGCACACATTTTTAGAACCATGGAAAAGTTATTTGATTCACCTTCCTGACTGAATTAATTATATAATAATTGAATTATATCCCTTGTATAATACAGCACCACTTGTTAGAGCGTGTTTTAAATTTATAATTCTGAACATTTTTCCTCTAAACAATGAAACAAATCAGATGAACCAATAATGACAAACTGCCCAATTCAGAACATTTCAACCATAAAGGGCCACTCTACTCAAACTTCTGTCATACAATCCAACAATTATCAATTAATATGCAGAATCTTTGCAGAAGTAAAAGTCATCTGAATAATTCCACATTAAAGAGATCTGAAACCAGTGAAGAGGTTGTTGCTAGATAACAACTTGATATTTCAGTGTTTAATCTACAAATTCAATGCCTGCTTCCCTTGAAGAATAAATTGCCTACGTTATATTAAAAAAATGGTAAGCTGGTATATTGCAATAGGGAATGGGTGGCAAGCTGAAAAACAAATTCATAGTTATTAAGCATCTCATCCAAAGGAGGACATACTCAGGACTGTAGCACTCCACCTCCTTAAAATACAAATCTTCATGTTGTGGGAGTAGAACCTATAGCCTTCTGTATCAAGATACAAGTATGCTACCTGCTGTGCTGCTTTAAAAATTATATACCACAATAGTGATACCATTTGCTAAACAAAACAGTTGCACATTTTAAGTAGGCTTAGCATGAGCAGCAGTACGTTTCTCTTCCCTTGAAGCTCACAATTCCTTGAAAATGCACTTGAAAATAAAATCCACCTGCTAACTCTAACTAGGGCATTTCACTCTCTATTTCACACACACCTCAACCTCTTAGTGCAAGAAATCTGGACAAAGCCTAAAATAAATAGGAACAGATTGTAAATATTGCTGTCATGAACTTAGAACATTGCTAGAATCTGCACCTGCTTCTGACAAAGTACCTTCTTGATGACACAGGACAAATATATATTTGTTATTCAAACCCAGACTGTTTTTAAAATAAAAAAGTCACTTACTACCAAAGGACAAATTACACTACCAAAGAGAAATAAGTAGTAGATCAATAACTACAAATAGGTCTAATTAAAGTGCTAAATAATATTTCCTCACAGTGCGACTCAGCTTCTTAACTACTACAATTTGTGCCAAACCTGAAATGATGAGAGCAAAACAGAATAATGGAATCACTGGAGATAATTGAAAATAGTTTAGAACATTACTTTGCTAAAATATTATGAAAACAGCATGAGCTACAGAATTTCTTGGGAAGAAATTGAAATGCAAAGTAACATTAGTCAACCGTTTTATTTACAGCCCCATGGGTGCTTTATGTAATGAAATAAGTACTTTGCCTGCAATTTCATAACATACACTTTTAGAGACCTACTGTACCACGATGTATACTAGGTGGCCTAGTATACATCAAATGCCTTTTTTTTTCAAATAGGGAATAAAATGTATTGTTTGAAAAGTAATGTATTTCTATAGTCGCCTGCAGATATATTTTACAGGACTTCATATAAACTTATGCATGTATTTCAGAACCTCTTACATTAACCTTTATAAAAATTTGTTAAGTAAAGTTATATGTCTATGAACTTTAACTAAGAGCAACCATATGAATTTATTGGTGTGTGTGTGTGTGTGTGTGTGTGTGTGTGTGTGTGTGTGTGTGTGTGTGTGTGTGTGTGTTCAGGATGAGTAGTGAAACTATATGAAATCAAGTTCCTTATTCCTACTAGTATCATACTAAATTCAGTTAGTAAATATTTAACATTTAGTCCAGTTAATAAAACAAAGTTAATATTTTATTTCAATGAAAAATGTTTGTTTTTCAAGAGAATACAATTTGCTCCACTATTATAGTTGGTTGTAAACCTTCAAATAATATATTATGCTCTAGATCTCGAGACTAAATCCAAAGAAGTTTCCTTTATGATACCACCCTGATAGGATGCTTACCTTTGATGCTCCAAGAGCATTCAACTGGGGAAGCTGACCTCTAGCTAACACTACTTATCACTCCTAAATTGGTACATCATGAGACGTTGACCTGGGATTGCAAGCAGGTACCTCTTCCTCATTTCTTGGCTCCATAGTGCCTGACCTCACTAATCTATTGCTTGTGTCCAGTCCAGCAAGGCAAACACCTTACCTCTGCACCAGTGGGCTGGCTGCTGTAAGCAATCCTGCCAGACTTTAATAGTACGGTCAGAGTATGCAGCAGTTTATTTCTTAACTCTGAAGGTGTGGTTTCATAATCATAAATGTTGGGCTACTTTATTCTGCTATATGAAACTGTGCAAGGATAATTCAAATGAGAGAATTAAGAATAAAAAAAGGCTGCATACATGTCTGCCTATTACAGAACTAAATGCACATAGTTTCTAAAACTATTTTTTGGAAACACCACATTCTGGCCACACTTCAATGTTAATGCATCTAAAATGTAACATCCCATCACTAATGTATTATAAGATATATATAATTTGATGAGCCACTCTGCTTAAGTCAGCTGGGCTACTTAGATTTCACATGTGAAGATGGGCAGATGACAGGTGCAGACATCATCAATGACTTTTAATCAGGAGCCAACCTTTCCCTTTGTAGAAATGAAATATTTATTTTTAAGCATATGCACAATTAAGGAATCAATGTAAGAAAAATCCACATAAAAAATAGCAAAATGTGAGATAGAAATCAGTCGACATATATATGGGTGCATGGCAACAGATTGAAACATCTAAATATCTACAAAAATATCTCATGTACGAAATATCAATAGTTAAAAGCAATCTAAGCACAAAACATTAATAAAACCTAATCACATCTCAAACCAGTATTTGGTTGCACTCCCACTTCCCCTGTTAATTATATATACCATCTTCGAAGTGGTGCAACAGTGATGAAAGGCTATATACCCTTCCCTGGTGTAACTTCAATTTTATAGATATTTTTTCTTTAGATATTTTTAACTGTTGATATTTTGAACTTTAGATATTTTGTCAACATTTAAGCTGTTAATATCTAAACTTTCACTCTACCTTTCACATCTTATATTGCAACGTTTCAAGTTAATAAAAGAAGGTAGCTAATACAGTTCTTAGTTTATGCAATCCACCCACTCTGCATCATGCTGTACTCCCAGATCCCTCACTACATTTAGCTGCTACATCTGTTAGAAAATATATAATTAGAAACATAAAAGGCAGCAATTAATGAAATTTCTATTTTGTCTACTTTGTAAAATGCATGGTATTTTAGGGCAAACAATTTTATGAAAATCTAGAGGAAGAGGTTCTCTTAAGATGTTATAGTACAGACCAGCTCCCCAGTGCCCAGTAACTACGGTAACTAATACTTTGTGAGAAGCATTACATGATATTGCAGTGCAGAATGTATCCCCATATCACACCCCACATCTTATACATCCTGTATTTCATTGCATCAAATCTGCAAAATAGCTGGGTAGTCTGCTTCTTTTCCTACCAGTCACATAGCGGAGAATGTTATTTGCCATCTTTTTTTGTCAGCCTAGCTAGTCACAACAAAATCAATCACTAGTGACATGTTCTACATGTTTGTAAGTAAGCAGAGGCAAGCCTGCGTGAGGCTGTCTCCATTAAATGTATATAAAAAAAAACTTCTGCAGTGTAAGGTTCTTCCTTTGCTTGCCCTTTCAAATTTAAAGTATCTTTGTTATAATTCCAGCAGTCTGAAATTTCAATGAGGAACTTAAAGTGAACCTACAGGTAATGAGAATAGTCCTCATGAAATGTAATTGTGTAGCTACCAGTTCAACAATGAATTCTTAGAATATTAAAGTAAAATTGATAGAGGTGTAACTGAAAAATCAGGAGAATGTAGTATTTGCAAACTACAAAATCAAGTAACAGTAGCTGACAAAGTAGAGTTTCATACATTATTTTCTCCTGCATTTTACCAACTTGTGTTTAATCTGTTTGTATGGCATTAGCTCTTTGTTGTTTTTTTTTAATTTATTTATGTATTTGTGTGTGTGCTTACATTTTTGTTGCAACATTTGTACCAGTTTGAGCTTAGGTGAGTCTCGTAATTATTTTCTAGGAATCCAAAGCATTATTAAAAAAAAATAACATACAGGATTATGTCTGTGTCTTTGTCAACCTGCTTATTGTGTTTGATTCATGAACGTGAAGAAATTCACAACAGCCAAGCTCAAGAGTTGAATCTTGACATGCGTGACAAAAAACCTAAGCTGAGTTATGATCAGACACCCAGTCATTTGTTGCACATGGCACTTTACCTTCTGCCTAGTACTGCAATAGTTAGAGCGCTAAGCATTTTTCTGCTTTGAAAGCTGTAACATCACCACAGAATAACAGTGCACAGTGCAAATAGTTTTAAAAGCTATAAACCCTTTAAACATTTCATTCAAGGTGCAAATTAAATATTTATCAGTTCTTAAAGCTACTTGTGCTTTCTGCTGCATACCCTAACATGAACTAGAGCTCAACATCAATGGAGGGGCACTAAAGATATTTTGTTAAACACCTTTATGTTGTCATAAAGGTGCTTAACAAGCAATTCTTTCACTTAGTTTGGTCTGGTAATTGCAGCACTGGATGTGCTACTCATTTCTTAATATTGCCTTACACAATATCTTTTTGATTAATCTGTAGCTGCTAAGCATGTAAAAGGACATAATATATCATTGAATTTCCAGGTATCATGAAATATGAGATTATTATAGCAGAAGTTAATAACAGTACATTAATTATGTCATGACAGCACTATCTGGCATTCAAAGTGGAAAAGTTTTCTCAGCTGAAATCTAATGGTTTGGTTATTTGTCAGAAGGGACCATTCAGTGAAAAAAAAACAAATATCTTCTAATGGAGCAGCGTTAATTTCAGTATTGTGATTGTCATAGCCATTCACTGCCCTCATGTGTATTAATCAGGAGAGCAGGTTTCTTGCATAATAGAAGAAAATATTAATTGTTGTCACTAATGCTGCCTTTAAATGAATCATGTAGCTGCTGTTCTAGAATTTATTTCAGCATCTTTAAATATCAGTAACTTCACTAACCTAAAATGCAGGAAACCTGCATGTGATAAGAGCATGTACGCAATAACAGTAACTTACTTTTCTTCAACAAAGAGACTGTTTATATTTTTCGTGAGTGTGTTTTTCATATTTTTTTTTGAAGAGGTATAAAAATTGCAATAAGGGTGATAAAAACCTTCCTTTTAAATATTTATCCTCACAAGTGAAGAGTGGCAAGGCCTATCAGATTTAACACTCCCTGGTGAGTTGCACATCTCGCTCCAGGCTAACAGATGCTGTGTCTCTTGTTGGTTAACAACCACATCAGTTACCACTGGTTAAATGCTAATGTTTCCTAATATTCAAAAACCTTAGAAGACAGAGGATTTTGCTAAGCATATATTTTTTCCATTATGTTACAAGGGTGTTCAGTAATCTCAATATATGCATATCCAGGATGGAGGACTGTCGAAGATTGCTTACTCCATTATGAACAAATGGCCATGACATTACCCCTAATTCATACATAAATTTTGCTTCAGGCAGGAATGGTACTTTCAGGAGCAAATCAATTGAGGTATGAGTCTATCTTACTTGTAATGGAGTCACAGTTTATTAGGCTGTGTTTGCAGCTGACATTAATTCCATTAACGCCTTTTGAATCTGGATTGGTTTTGTTTTGACACCATATATTTTTTATTGACACAATGGAAGCTGTTGCTTCTTGATTACTAATCTGTTTAGCACTTCTAGTCTCCTGTAATCTGGCCCTTAGATTCTTCAAGGAACCTTGTAAATATACATAATAAACTTGTTTTGGCAAAAATCAAAATTTTGTGATGACTTTTCTCAGATGCACCTGCCACACTTCACTAGACAGCATGTGCCAGTTAAAACACACAGCCTTGATGTGCTATGAAAAAAGCAGGATCCACTCAATGATCTTCTTCATAGAGGTGTTCATATATTTATAACGCATATCATTCTGACCACAAAGTATAGAAGTAGCCTAGCCAATATAATGGACTTAAGTACTTCCCTTTCTACTGTGTAATAAATTCTCAGCACAGGCGGCTGTGTTATTTAAAATTCAGAAACTAACTCTTGATAATGAAATTAAACAGCCTGCTTAAATGAAACGGAGCACAAGACAGCTCTGCATAAGAAATGTCTGCATTTAGAAATGAAATGAAAGCTTATTACACCCCTTAATTGAAACAGAGCACATCACTACATAAGGACATGAAACGGAGCAACAATTGCATATGGAAATTAAATGAAATGGAGCTTACCGACCCATGGGAGTTGACTTAGTGTGGCTACCACTACCAGGAACTGATGAGATCGTTTTTTTTTTCGCACACTTTTGTGATTTAAATTACGTAGTGTGCGGCACATGCATGAGTCAGGTCTTGCAGCTGTAAAAGTGGGAGGGTGCTTCCCTCCTCCTCACCCTATGGTTATGGCGCCTAAAACGGGATAAAAAGTGTGTTCTTAAACAGGAATGCCCTTTCTTTAAAAAAAAACAAAACTTTTTTTTTAAATTAAAATAAAATTAATTTCTCAGCCAGCCGATTCCAGGGGGGGTGCAAGTGCACCCCCTTGCACCTGCCTGCGGGCGCCCTTGTCCTCAGTGTGAATCCTCTTCTTCACAGAAATAAGCCAACCAAATGCATTTTTTTCCTCCCAAAATCTTTATTATTTGATGGATAAGCACTTGCACAGATCTCCAGAATTTACCAGCACTTGGCCAATAAACCAAAAGTTACAGATTTTTATGGGTGGGATTAAGGGAGGGGAGGGGAGCACAAGCCTGGTTCCATTTGCTGGATTTAGGAAGCAAGAAAGGTGTATGCATTCTGAGGAATAAGCAGTTTAAAATATGAAACCATGAAAAGGCTGAAGAGACTGATTTCAAAGGACACCTTTATTTAATTAATTTATTTTCTTGTCACTACTAATTGGTGCCTCTTTAAACTGGAATGCAGAACTGGAGCCCCATTGGCACTGCCCTTTGTTTGGCTCTGCCTGAAAATGGATGGGCAGGACTATACAGTTTTGCTCTTAATTATTCTTTCAATTTACATATGGTTTGATTTTCCATAGCAGCATACCCTTTCTTATATGAATTACAACGACTTTTCTTCTCCTCAGCATTAAAGGTTATTTATCTCAAGATTTTGCATCAAATGGAGCATTATACGTCGTTTTTTTTTTTTTTTTTTTTTTTCTAAATCTAGGAACAGGCATTTCAGCGTCCTGATTTGTGAATGCTGAGCAAAAAGTCATGCTTACTGCATTGCTACAATCACTCTTGGCCAACATTCCGTCATGGAATCACTTTCAGTGATGATATTAAGAATTCATGTATGCTTGTATGTGTTTTATGGAATGACATAGCTTACAGCTTACTGCGCAGGAGAAACACTTGCTATGGGCCTCCTCACATTACATTCACTGTATATTCTGTGAGTGCATTAAAATATTTACAGCTGAAAAAGTAGCAGGGTTTTTTTGTTTGTTTGTTTTTTTTTTTTTTTTTTTTGTTTAAACAGGACCTGTCAATCAGAAGTTTTAAGAAGGTTGTTGTTGGCTGGTTATTCAGAAGCACTTTACTTCCCCACTGCAATGCATGGTAATGCTTCTTGTCTACAATTCAGACTGTCTTCCTTATAATATATGTAATAATCAGTGTCCAGGCTGTACACTACCTCTGTATCTCTCAGTGAATGCATTGTAGACAAAGCCAAAAATAATGGTGGTACAGAGGCCCAAAATCAGGGACAGGTTTTAAATATCACTTTTATAACTTAGAAAGTTGTTATAATAATGAGTATTGCAGTAGCATACATTTTGTAAAGTATGTAAAGTATGAAATTCAATTGTCTCTCACTATTTAGTGTATTCAGTCCTCAACGATTTGCCAGAAAACCACAAATTATGTAAGGAAGAGACAAAAAATACAAGACAAAGCTCTGGACATTCTGAAATATTCTGGACATTTGAGAGGCATAGTCCAGTAACCCACATCCTGTATTCTTGTATTATGCTTTTAATTTAGGCACAAAACCTCACTTCTACTATTAGATCCCAAAATGAACTCACTAAGAATTTACTTGAGGGATCACTACAACTGAAAGACAGCTGTGAGACCAAGATCAACGGCTAAGATCAAAAATGGAATTTATACAAAAGGGATTCCCTCACTTCGAACTTGTATTTACCAGCTCCACATTCACACAACATTGCAGAAAGGTGAAGTACTTCAAAATAGCATCTGACAATCATTGTGTTTGCTCTAGGAAGAGCAATCAAGTAATTACTGAAGCATTGCTCTATGAGGATATTTGGTTCAGCTCATTCCCTCTACTATCCCAGTTTGCATAATGTGAATTGCCCAAGGGAATCCCCTCTAGTATACTCATATAGAAAATCATCATTCATGGACAGCTGAGTCATGCAGCCCATGTACTGAAAAGTAATGCTTATTGTCCAGAAGCAGCCCTCTCCTATCTTCAGCATACTCAGGCATAATACTTTCTGTCCAGAGACATAGACATCCCTTCTTCTCCAAGATAAATACATGCAATGTTTGTTATCTGCTGCACATACAATCAATGTAGTCCCTTCCCTGAGGCTTATTGGTGTAGTGTTGCATAGTACTGAACTGGAAACAGGATAAACCTAAACAAATCATGGGTAACCTCTTTACACAGTTCATTAGTATAAACTTGTCAAGCTGCCAGATTGCCACAGTACTGTATACATGATTATGATGTTTTATTTCAAGGGCAGGTATAGTAACCCTATCCTTGCACCACTAACTGTAAACCAATAACTCCAATAGTTACTCCTTGTGCTGCTAGAGGTACACCAATTGGCTCATCATCCTAATATTATAGCATGCACCTGACTGGCTGTCTCATTTCTTTTTCAAATCATGTGGAATCCTGGAATAGCATAGTGCAAGATAAATTAACATTCACATACTCTACATATGACTGAATAATCAAAACTGATGTAAATCCCTACTGATGACAAACTTTTATTTATGAATCAGACTGCCACTCAGCCACCGATATGGCATAGTGCAACTTGGTGCAAGGGACGTTTGAATTTACACAATGTAATTCATTTTTATAACTCCTTATTTTGTGATTCTCTACCCATCATTATGCCTTCATATAAACTCCTTAGTTTTCATCGACTTACCAAAGTAAAATTAGATGGCAGGTAACTTTCAAACAGGTGGGATGTCACTGACTAATCATTGCTTAGGCAGTAGGGTCCTCCTTCCAGATTTTGCTGTTCTTGGTTAGCTTTGAGGGGTGTAGGTCGATTCTTATTCTGTCCTACGTTCAGAAGAATAAATACTTGTACTCAATTCTTTTGAAGTAGAAGATATTCTGCCTAATAAGATCATCTACTTTAAGAGAATTGATTACGAGTATTTATTCTTCTAAACATAGGATAGAATAAGAACTTACCTCCACCACTAGAACCTAACCAAGAAACAGCAATGTCTGGAAGGAGGACCTGCAGGACCCAATGCCTAAGCAATAATTAGTCAGTGATAACCCACCTGTTCGCAAGTTACCTGTCATCCAGTTCAGCCTTCTTCTTAGCATCACTTAGCAGTAGCTGGGACATAACTTGCAGGACTGGGCACCAGTCCCCAGCTTCATAAATCTACTGAAGTAGAGTAAAACGGTTGATCTCATTTTCCAGTATAGTGCTATATTTTTGCCAGGATATACTCCAAAGTTCAGTGAGTCATTCTTTCTAGTATACCTAATACGGCTTTCTGGTTGTCTTATACTTTCTGAATACTGACTTTTTCTCTATAACCAATATTGTTACCTTTACTTTACTTTACTCTATATCTGACAATAACCTTTATTGCCTGTGCAATGACAGGTACTGAATGTTGTCCACAGATTTTCAGTTCCTTCTTAGAGAGTATGTTCTAAAGTTTTTGGTACTTTTCTGTTCTATCAAAGTATTTTTTTTTCTTATTTGTGCTACATACAAAACCCTGTTTGTTTGATTTTTTTGAACGTACATGTTAGTTTTCTACTTTGTTAACTAGCATGATTTCTATAGTATTTGTTACTTGCATACCTCGAAAATGTTCCGAATTTTGCAGAATGTCAAGATTTTTACCTCATATTTTTGTTCTGTTCCTCATAACATTTGTGGTTTTCTGGCAAATCATCACGGATTGAAGTCACTAAATAATGGCAGACATTTAAGTTTCATACATTATATAATTCAAAAATGCATGTTAATGCAAAACTTGCTATTATATTAACTTTCCAAGTTTATAAGAGCAATAGTTAAAACCTGCCCCTGATTGTGGGAATTTGTTCTCCCATTAATTTTTGATTTGTCCAGATTTCTTGTATAAAGAAGTTGAGAGGCATTGTTGCCCAAGTTTGGATTAAATAATGTGATCAAACAATGCAGTTTGAAATTTTCTGTTCAGAAAACCAAATTTAGATCTTTTTTTTTCCATTTCCCATTCATGTCTAATTATCTTAAAATAATATCAACTTACTAGATGACCTCAACAAAGTTCATGGGATTCATTGCCATTATTTCTCGTAAT